>NC_074680.1:51638875-51877212 GCF_029448725.1 Salvelinus fontinalis
TGCCATTTCTATTTGTAGAATCGCAATACTCGTCAGTGGCCAACAGTGTTGCCAGATCCAGCTAACATTTCTAGCCCAATGACCTCTGAAAACCTACCCACAAGGCCTGAAGACTAGCCCCCCAAAAAACAATCGCAGCAAGAGAGGAGGTGACACATTTATCCAAGAGAGGAGGTGACACATTTATCCAAGAGAGGAGGCGACACATTTATCCAAGAGAGGAGGTGACACATTTATCCAAGAGAGGAGGCGACACATTTATCCAAGAGAGGAGGTGACACATTTATCCAAGAGAGGAGGCGACACATTTATCCAAGAGAGGAGGCGACACATTTATCCAAGAGAGGAGGTGACACATTTATCCAAGAGAGGAGGCGACACATTTATCCAAGAGAGGAGGTGACACATTTATCCAAGAGAGGAGGCGACACATTTATCCAAGAGAGGAGGCGACACATTTATCCAAGAGAGGAGGTGACACATTTATCCAAGAGAGGAGGCGACACATTTATCCAAGAGAGGAGGTGACACATTTATCCAAGAGAGGAGGTGACACATTTATCCAAGAGAGGAGGCGACACATTTATCCAAGAGAGGAGGTGACACATTTATCCAAGAGAGGAGGTGACACATTTATCCAAGAGAGGAGGCGACACATTTATCCAAGAGAGGAGGCGACACATTTATCCAAGAGAGGAGGCGACACATTTATCCAAGAGAGGAGGCGACACATTTATCCAAGAGAGGAGGCGACACATTTATCCAAGAGAGGAGGCGACACATTTATCCAAGAGAGGAGGCAACACATTTATCCAAGAGAGGAGGCGACACATTTATCCAAGAGAGGAGGCGACACATTTATCCAAGAGAGGAGGCGACACATTTATCCAAGGGAGGAGGTGACACATTTATCCAAGAGAGGAGGTGACACATTTATCCAAGAGAGGAGGTGACATATTTATCCAAGAGACCCTTTCTCCATAACGTTATCGAGCGAATTAAGAAGGAATATCGATGTCATTTTTAACGACGTAGGCTAAGAAGCAAAATATGGTTTTCCTTCAAAATAATAATTATTGTATGTTTAAGAATACGTCACAAGAGAAAAGATAAATCGCCCTCATTAAACTCTCCAGATCAATGTGATTTAACTTGTTTTGACTCCTCTGACTAAACAATAAGTCCAGAGGAGGTGTGGTATATGTCAATATAACATGGCTAAGGGCTGCTCTTTAACCACAGCCCTTAGCCGTGGTATATTGGACATATACCACAAACCCCTGAGGTGCCTTATTGCTGTTAAAAATGTAATTAGAATAGTAAAAAGTCATCTTTTTGTCATTCCCATGGTACACAGTCTGATATACCATGGCGTTCAACCAATCAGCATTCAGGGTTCAAACCACACAGTTTCTAATTGTAAATAAATTCCGTTGGTGCATGTGCTGTAGATAAATTTGACAGGAGAGTTTTAATGATTGGACAGAGCATCTGAATCTCAACCTGTCCTTTGCCTGCCCCCCTCTGGTTCTGTAAAACACTTTTGTTACTTTGAAACAGTCTGCATCTGGGTCTTGTCCTAAGCCTTGATATTAACTAAACGTGGCATCACAAGGTCACAACTAAAAACTGAGTCAAATGCTATGTATTAAATCCGTTTGCCAGCTCTATCGTCATTTCAACATATTTATTGTACTGTATCAAATGGTACGCTACAGTAGCCTATAATGGTATATACATTAATAGCCTGTGATAGCCAACAGATGCTAACGCAGCCTATGATTCTCCACATTTAACCTGTTGAGGACAGAGGGCGCTGTTTTCACTTTGGGGGAAAATCGTGCCCAATTTTAAACGGCCTCGTACTCAATTCTTGCTCGTACAATATGCATATTATTATATTATTCTCCACGTTAAATGTAATTTTAATTGTGGACTTTTCCCCATAACAGAAGCACGCGAGGCAGTTCCATAACTTCCGTTTCACATGTCTACTGGCGCAGGGCTCCTGACCCTGGAACTGAGAACCAGTAACACACACGTGTCTACTGGCGCAGGGCTCCTGACCCTGGAACTGAGAACCAGTAACACACACGTGTCTACTGACGCAGGGCTCCTGACCCTGGAACTGAGAACCAGTAACACACACATGTCTACTGGCGCAGGGCTCCTGACCCTGGAACTGAGAACCAGTAACACACACGTGTCTACTGGCGCAGGGCTCCTGACCCTGGAACTGAGAACCAGTAACACACACGTGTCTACTGGCGCAGGGCTCCAGACCCTGGAACGGAGAACCAGTAACACACACATGTCTACTGACGCAGGGCTCCAGACCCTGGAACTGAGAACCAGTAACACACACATGTCTACTGGCGCAGGGCTCCTGACCCTGGAACTGAGAACGAGCAAAACACACGTGTCTACTGGCGCAGGGCTCCTGACCCTGGAACTGAGAACGAGCAAAACACACGTGTCTACTGGCGCAGGGCTCCAGACCCTGGAACTGAGAACGAGCAAAACACACGTGCCTACTGGCGCAGGGCTCCTGACCCTGGAACTGAGAACGAGCAAAACACACGTGTCTACTGGCGCAGGGCTCCTGACCCTGGAACTGAGAACCAGTAACACACACGTGTCTACTGGCGCAGGGCTCCAGACCCTGGAACTGAGAACCAGTAACACACACGTGTCTACTGGCGCAGGGCTCCTGACCCTGGAACTGATACGGTTATCCAGAAGTCGACGTATGAATGTAGTTGACTTTAAAACACCTCGTAGAAGATGTATCTAAACAGCTCTAGTGCGTCTAAAGTCATTTTCCAATGCTACTGGTAAACGGTAGTCTCCATAATGACCAATCTAAATAGTCTACTGGTAAACGGTAGTCTCCATAATGACCAATCTAAATAGTCTACTGGTAAACGGTAGTCTCCATAATGACCAATCTAAATAGTCTACTGGTAAACGGGAGTCTCCATAATGACCAATCTAAATAGTCTACTGGTAAACGGGAGTCTCCATAATGACCAATCTAAATAGTCTACTGGTAAACGGGAGTCTCCATAATGACCAATCTAAATAGTCTACTGGTAAACAGCAGTCTCCATAATGACCAATCTAAATAGTCTACTGGTAAACAGCAGTCTCCATAATGACCAATCTAAATAGTCTACTGGTAAACGGGAGTCTCCATAATGACCAATCTAAATAGTCTACTGGTAAACGGGAGTCTCCATAATGACCAATCTAAATAGTCTACTGGTAAACGGGAGTCTCCATAATGACCAATCTAAATAGTCTACTGGTAAACAGCAGTCTCCATAATGACCAATCTAAATAGTCTACTGGTAAACGGTAGTCTCCATAATGACCAATCTAAATAGTCTACTGGTAAACGGTAGTCTCCATAATGACCAATCTAAATAGTCTACTGGTAAACGGTAGTCTCCATAATGACCAATCTAAATAGTCTACTGGTAAACGGTAGTCTCCATAATGACCAATCTAAATAGTCTACTGGTAAACGGTAGTCTCCATAATGACCAATCTAAATAGTCTACTGGTAAACAGCAGTCTCCATAATGACCAATCTAAATAGTCTACTGGTAAACGGTAGTCTCCATAATGACCAATCTAAATAGTCTACTGGTAAACAGCAGTCTCCATAATGACCAATCTAAATAGTCTACTGGTAAACGGGAGTCTCCATAATGACCAATCTAAATAGTCTACTGGTAAACGGGAGTCTCCATAATGACCAATCTAAATAGTCTACTGGTAAACGGGAGTCTCCATAATGACCAATCTAAATAGTCTACTGGTAAACAGCAGTCTCCATAATGACCAATCTAAATAGTCTACTGGTAAACGGTAGTCTCCATAATGACCAATCTAAATAGTCTACTGGTAAACGGGAGTCTCCATAATGACCAATCTATATAGTCTACTGGTAAACGGTAGTCTCCATAATGACCAATCTAAATAGTCTACTGGTAAACGGGAGTCTCCATAATGACCAATGGATATAGCCTACCGACAACTGGTAAAAAGGTTGTCATGATGTGCTACTCTGACTCCTTGACACAGCTGCCTCTGCTGCTTCTCTCAACCAGTTCTCTGATTACACCACTCTGGCCCTCCCCACCGTTCACTCACTCAGTAACAACCAGTTCTCTGATTACACCACTCTGGCCCTCCCCACCGTTCACTCACTCAGTAACAACCAGTTCTCTGATTACACCACTCTGGCCCTCCCCATCGTTCACTCACTCAGTAACAACCAGTTCTCTGATTACACCACTCTGGCCCTCCCCATCGTTCACTCACTCAGTAACAACCAGTTCTCTGATTACACCACTCTGGCCCTCCCCACCGTTCACTCACTCAGTAACAACCAGTTCTCTGATTACACCACTCTGGCCCTCCCCACCGTTCACTCACTCAGTAACAACCAGTTCTCTGATTACACCACTCTGGCCCTCCCCACCGTTCACTCACTCAGTAACAACCAGTTCTCTGATTACACCACTCTGGCCCTCCCCACCGTTCACTCACTCAGTAACAACCAGTTCTCTGATTACACCACTCTGGCCCTCCCCACCGTTCACTCACTCAGTAACAACCAGTTCTCTGATTACACCACTCTGGCCCTCCCCACCGTTCACTCACTCAGTAACAACCAGTTCTCTGATTACACCACTCTGGCCCTCCCCACCGTTCACTCACTCAGTAACAACCAGTTCTCTGATTACACCACTCTGGCCCTCCCCACCGTTCACTCACTCAGTAACAACCAGTTCTCTGATTACACCACTCTGGCCCTCCCCACCGTTCACTCACTCAGTAACAACCAGTTCTCTGATTACACCACTCTGGCCCTCCCCACCGTTCACTCACTCAGTAACAACCAGTTCTCTGATTACACCACTCTGGCCCTCCCCACCGTTCACTCACTCAGTAACAACCAGTTCTCTGATTACACCACTCTGGCCCTCCCCACCGTTCACTCACTCAGTAACAACCAGTTCTCTGATTACACCACTCTGGCCCTCCCCACCGTTCACTCACTCAGTAACAACCAGTTCTCTGATTACACCACTCTGGCCCTCCCCACCGTTCACTCACTCAGTAACAACCAGTTCTCTGATTACACCACTCTGGCCCTCCCCACCGTTCACTCACTCAGTAACAACCAGTTCTCTGATTACACCACTCTGGCCCTCCCCACCGTTCACTCACTCAGTAACAACCAGTTCTCTGATTACACCACTCTGGCCCTCCCCACCGTTCACTCACTCAGTAACAACCAGTTCTCTGATTACACCACTCTGGCCCTCCCCACCGTTCACTCACTCAGTAACAACCAGTTCTCTGATTACACCACTCTGGCCCTCCCCACCGTTCACTCACTCAGTAACAACCAGTTCTCTGATTACACCACTCTGGCCCTCCCCACCGTTCACTCACTCAGTAACAACCAGTTCTCTGATTACACCACTCTGGCCCTCCCCACCGTTCACTCACTCAGTAACAACCAGTTCTCTGATTACACCACTCTGGCCCTCCCCACCGTTCACTCACTCAGTAACAACCAGTTCTCTGATTACACCACTCTGGCCCTCCCCACCGTTCACTCACTCAGTAACAACCAGTTCTCTGATTACACCACTCTGGCCCTCCCCACCGTTCACTCACTCAGTAACAACCAGTTCTCTGATTACACCACTCTGGCCCTCCCCACCGTTCACTCACTCAGTAACAACCAGTTCTCTGATTACACCACTCTGGCCCTCCCCACCGTTCACTCACTCAGTAACAACCAGTTCTCTGATTACACCACTCTGGCCCTCCCCACCGTTCACTCACTCAGTAACAACCAGTTCTCTGATTACACCACTCTGGCCCTCCCCACCGTTCACTCACTCAGTAACAACCAGTTCTCTGATTACACCACTCTGGCCCTCCCCACCGTTCACTCACTCAGTAACAACCAGTTCTCTGATTACACCACTCTGGCCCTCCCCACCGTTCACTCACTCAGTAACAACCAGTTCTCTGATTACACCACTCTGGCCCTCCCCACCGTTCACTCACTCAGTAACAACCAGTTCTCTGATTACACCACTCTGGCCCTCCCCACCGTTCACTCACTCAGTAACAACCAGTTCTCTGATTACACCACTCTGGCCCTCCCCACCGTTCACTCACTCAGTAACAACCAGTTCTCTGATTACACCACTCTGGCCCTCCCCAGGTTACCGCTGAATATATCTATTTTTATGTTTATGTTTTTATTTTTATGCCGCGGTGCAATTTTAAAAGTAGCCCAAACACCTGCCTTTCATCCCTGGTAGCCAACAACCTGACTTTGAGCCAATCAGAGAGCATGAACCCCGACGTGGGGGAACCAACAGGAGTGACAAAAAAAAAGGTTTAACCACTAATCCTGTGGTTAAATCACAGAGTTTCTAAGCCCAGAGGTGCAACATCGGCAGACTTCTAGGAACGCTTCGAAACAGACCAGGCCGACCAGGCCCGAGGTTTGGAGAGTCAATGAGAGAAGTTGAAGAAATCTTCCTTAGTTGTTAATTACAATCCACTATAGATTGGAGACATGATCTAGTTGAACATGTTAGTAATACAACCTCTTGAAGGTCAAAAACAACTTCTTACGAAAGGAGCGCCGTTGACGTCACGGCGCGAGACGACGCGAGACGACGCGAGACGACGCGAGACGACGCGAGACGACGCGAGACGACGCGAGACGACGCGAGACGACGCGAGACGACGCGAGACGACGCGAGACGACGCGAGACGACGCGAGACGACCGTTAGATCAGGGTACCATACGTTGTTTAATTTTATTCTGGAATGAATGACCAGTTGAAAAACTGGGAGGAGTTGTGGGTTTGGGGAAACGATGTCAGCATGGCCAATCAGGAAGGGAGGAGCCAATCCCTTTAAATACGTCACTCGTTGCATCAAGCCACACCCACCAAACGGTAGCAAACAGACCTCAAAGTCTGGTCAAGAAAATACAAGAACGTTTTGGGGAACATAGCAAACGTTAAAGCGAACTGAACGCACCTCTGATGGCGTGTTTCCGCGCATTAGCTTAGCTAGCGAACGTCACCATGACATGTGATCAGTTTCTGGCTAGTATCAACTAAGGCCTTCTATAAAATAGCAACATTAGCTTAGCTAGCGAACGTCACCATGACATGTGATCAGTTTCTGGCTAGTATCAACTAAGGCCTTCTATAAAATAGCAACATTAGCTTAGCTAGCGAACGTCACCATGACATGTGATCAGTTTCTACCTATCTTCAAACTGTCTTTGGCTAAATGTCATGAGCCAGTCACAGTTCATTTGCCATGTAGGCTATGGGATGGTAGCAATGTAGGCAATGGGATGGTAGCGATGTAGGCTATGGGATGGTAGCTATGTAGGCTATGGGATGGTAGCAATGTAGGCTATGGGATGGTAGCAATGTAGGCTATGGGATGGTAGCTATGTAGGCTATGGGATGGTAGCTATGTAGGCCATGGGATGGTAGCTATGTAGGCTATGGGATGGTAGCTAGCTAAGTGCAGAGATACAATACCCACAACACTAAATACTTTCTCCAAGCTAGCTAACCACTGTAGCTAGTATTGACATAATTAAGTCACAATGGATTAGTTTCCATGAAACAGCTTCCTGTATTAGCTGCCGAGTTAGTGCACCGTCCCTTAGCTAGCTCGCTAGGATGCTGTGCTAGCTAGTGAAAATGCTAATGTAAGCTAGCTAGCTAAACATTTGTCTATGGTCTGGCACTGACAGTATGGGACTATAGAAAGTGATTTAAATAGTTTATTCGTCATCTTGCTAGGTAGTTATCTAGCTGTAGCCATCTGGCTAGTATCAACTAAGGCCTTCTATAAAATAGCAACATTAGCACAGCTAGCTTGCCAACGTTGGAATCTAGACCATGACTAAGCAACACACAAGGACAACACTGCTAATCAACGCTACTTTCACCATCTTGTTTGGAGTATTTTAACAAGGCTGACTACGTCAAGGTCTTTGCTGTGTGAACACAAAAAAGATTGATTGAATGCCGACACTGTTCAGAGGTGCAAAGTACTGTTGGCAGGCAAACATTTGACAATCCTATAGGTGTGTCTGAGGTTTTATAGAGGAGAGACAGATCACAATACAGCTGCCTTCTCCTCCCTTCCTTCCTGTCTGCTCCTTCCTTCCTGCCTTCTCCTTCCTTCCTGTCTGCTCCCCCCTTCCTGTCTGCTCCTCCCTTCCTGTCTGCTCCTTCCTTCCTGTCTTCTCCTCCCTTCCTGTCTGCTCCTCCCTTCCTGCCTGCTCCTCCCTTCCTGTCTGCTCCTTCCTTCCTGTCTTCTCCTCCCTTCCTGTCTGCTCCTCCCTTCCTGTCTGCTCCTCCCTTCCTGTCTGCTCCTTCCTTCCTGTCTGCTCCTTCCTTCCTGTCTGCTCCTCCCTTCCTGTCTGCTCCTCCCTTCCTGTCTGCTCCTCCCTTCCTGTCTGCTCCTCCCTTCCTGTCTGCTCCTTCCTTCCTGTCTGCTCCTTCCTTCCTGTCTGCTCCTTCCTTCCTGTCTGCTCCTCCCTTCCTGTCTGCTCCTCCCTTCCTGTCTGTTCCTCCCTTCCTGTCTGCTCCTTCCTTCCTGTCTGCTCCTTCCTTCCTGTCTGCTCCTTCCTTCCTGTCTGCTCCCCCCTTCCTGTCTGCTCCTCCCTTCCTGCCTGCTCCTTCCTTCCTGTCTGCTCCCCCCTTCCTGTCTGCTCCTCCCTTCCTGCCTGCTCCTCCCTTCCTGTCTGCTCCCCCCTTCCTGTCTGCTCCTCCCTTCCTGTCTGCTCCTTCCTTCCTGTCTGCTCCTTGCTCCCCCCTTCCTGTCTTCTCCTCCCTTCCTGTCTTCTCCTCCCTTCCTGTCTGCTCCTCCCTTCCTGTCTTCTCCTCCCTCCCTTCCTACCTGCTCCTCCCTTCCTGTCTGCTCCCCCCTTCCTGCCTTCTCCTCCCTTCCTGTCTGCTCCCCCCTTCCTGTCTTCTCCTCCCTCCCTTCCTGCCTGCTCCTCCCTTCCTGCCTGCTCCTTCCTTCCTGCCTGCTCCTCCATTCCTGCCTTCTCCTCCCTCCCTTCCTGCCTGCTCCTCCCTTCCTGCCTGCTCCTCCCTCCCTTCCTGCCTGCTCCTTCCTTCCTGCCTGCTCCTCCCTTCCTGCCTTCTTCTCCCTCCCTTCCTGCCTTCTCCTCACTTCCTGCCTTCTCCTCCCTTCCTTCTCCTCCCTTCCTGCCTTCTCCTCCCTTCCTTCCTGTCTGCTCCTTCCTTCCTGCCTTCTCCTTCCTTCCTGTCTGCTCCCCCCTTCCTGTCTGCTCCTCCCTTCCTGTCTGCTCCTTCCTTCCTGTCTTCTCCTCCCTTCCTGTCTGCTCCTCCCTTCCTGCCTGCTCCTCCCTTCCTGTCTGCTCCTTCCTTCCTGTCTTCTCCTCCCTTCCTGTCTGCTCCTCCCTTCCTGTCTGCTCCTCCCTTCCTGTCTGCTCCTTCCTTCCTGTCTGCTCCTTCCTTCCTGTCTGCTCCTCCCTTCCTGTCTGCTCCTCCCTTCCTGTCTGCTCCTCCCTTCCTGTCTGCTCCTCCCTTCCTGTCTGCTCCTTCCTTCCTGTCTGCTCCTTCCTTCCTGTCTGCTCCTTCCTTCCTGTCTGCTCCTCCCTTCCTGTCTGCTCCTCCCTTCCTGTCTGTTCCTCCCTTCCTGTCTGCTCCTTCCTTCCTGTCTGCTCCTTCCTTCCTGTCTGCTCCTTCCTTCCTGTCTGCTCCCCCCTTCCTGTCTGCTCCTCCCTTCCTGCCTGCTCCTTCCTTCCTGTCTGCTCCCCCCTTCCTGTCTGCTCCTCCCTTCCTGCCTGCTCCTCCCTTCCTGTCTGCTCCCCCCTTCCTGTCTGCTCCTCCCTTCCTGTCTGCTCCTTCCTTCCTGTCTGCTCCTTGCTCCCCCCTTTCTGTCTTCTCCTCCCTTCCTGTCTTCTCCTCCCTTCCTGTCTGCTCCTCCCTTCCTGTCTTCTCCTCCCTCCCTTCCTACCTGCTCCTCCCTTCCTGTCTGCTCCCCCCTTCCTGCCTTCTCCTCCCTTCCTGTCTGCTCCCCCCTTCCTGTCTTCTCCTCCCTCCCTTCCTGCCTGCTCCTCCCTTCCTGCCTGCTCCTTCCTTCCTGCCTGCTCCTCCATTCCTGCCTTCTCCTCCCTCCCTTCCTGCCTGCTCCTCCCTTCCTGCCTGCTCCTCCCTCCCTTCCTGCCTGCTCCTTCCTTCCTGCCTGCTCCTCCCTTCCTGCCTTCTTCTCCCTCCCTTCCTGCCTTCTCCTCACTTCCTGCCTTCTCCTCCCTTCCTTCTCCTCCCTTCCTGCCTTCTCCTCCCTTCCTGCCTGTTCCTCCCTTCCTGCCTGCTCCTCCCTTCCTGTCTGCTCCTCCCTTCCTGCCTTCTCCTCCCTTCCTGTCTGCTCCTCCCTTCCTACCTGCTCCTCTCTTCCTACCTGCTCCTCCCTTCCTGCCTTCTCCTCCCTTCCTGTCTGCTCCTCCCTTCCTACCTGCTCCTCTCTTCCTACCTGCTCCTCTCTTCCTACCTGCTCCTCCCTTCCTGTCTGCTCCTCCCTTCCTGTCTGCTCCTCCCTTCCTGTCTGCTCCTTCCTTCCTGTCTGCTCCTCCCTTCCTGTCTGCTCCTTCCTTCCTGTCTGCTCCTCCCTTCCTGTCTGCTCCTTCCTTCCTGTCTGCTCCTTCCTTCCTGTCTGCTCCTCCCTTCCTGCCTGCTCCTCCCTTCCTGTCTGCTCCTCCCTTCCTGTCTGCTCCCCCCTTCCTGTCTGCTCCCCCCTTCCTGTCTGCTCCTCCCTTCCTGCCTGCTCCTCCCTTCCTGCCTGCTCCTCCCTTCCTACCTGCTCCTCCCTTCCTGTCTGCTCCTCCCTTCCTGTCTTCTCCTCCCTCCCTTCCTACCTGCTCCTCCCTTCCTGTCTGCTCCCCCCTTCCTGCCTACTCCTCCCTTCCTGTCTGCTCCCCCCTTCCTGTCTTCTCCTCCCTCCCTTCCTGCCTTCTCCTCCCTTCCTGCTTTCTCCTCCATTCCTTCTCCTCCATTCCTGCCTGCTCCTCCCTTCCTGCCTGCTCCTCCCTTCCTGCCTGCTCCTCCCTTCCTGCCTTCTCCTGCATCCCTTCCTGCCTTCTCCTCCCTTCCTGCCTTCTCCTCCCTTCCTTCTCCTCCCTTCCTGCCTGCTCCTCCCTTCCTGCCTGCTCCTCCCTTCCTGCCTTCTACTCCCTTCCTGTCTGCTCCTTCCTTCCTGTCTTCTCCTCCCTTCCTGCCCGCTCCTCCCTTCCTGTCTGCTCCTCCCTTCCTGTCTGCTCCTCCCTTCCTGTCTTCTCCTTCCTTCCTGTCTTCTCCTCCCTTCCTGTCTGCTCCTCCCTTCCTGCCTTCTACTCCCTTCCTGCCTGCTTCTCCCTTCCGGTCTTCTCCTCCCTTCCTGCCTTCTCCTCCCTTCCTGCCTTCTCCTCCCTTCCTGTCTGCTCCTCCCTTCCTGTCTGCTCCTCCCTTCCTGCCTGCTCCTCCCTTCCTGCCTGCTCCTCCCTTCCTGTCTGCTCCTTACTTCCTGTCTGCTCCTCCCTTCCTGTCTGCTCCTCCCTTCCTGCCTGCTCCTCCCTTCCTGTCTGCTCCTCCCTTCCTGTCTGCTCCTCCCTTCCTGTCTGCTCCTCCCTTCCTGTCTTCTCCTTCCTTCCTGTCTGCTCCTCCCTTCCTGTCTGCTCCTCCCTTCCTGTCTGCTCCTCCCTTCCTGTCTGATCCTCCCTTCCTGTCTGCTCCTCCCTTCCTGTCTTCTCCTCCCTTCCTGTCCGCTCCTCCCTTCCTGCCCGCTCCTCCCTTCCTGCCCGCTCCTCCCTTCCTGTCCGCTCCTCCCTTCCTGTCCGCTCCTCCCTTCCTGTCCGCTCCTCCCTTCCTGTCCGCTCCTCCCTTCCTGTCTTCTCCTCCCTTCCTGTCTGCTCCTCCCTTCCTGTCTGCTCCTCCCTTCCTGTCTGCTCCTTCCTTCCTGACTGCTCCTCCCTTCCTGTCTTCTCCTCCCTTCCTGTCTTCTCTTCCCTTCCTGCCCACTCCTCCCTTCCTGCCCGCTCCTCCATTCCTGTCCGCTCCTCCCTTCCTGTCCGCTCCTCCCTTCCTGTCCGCTCCTCCCTTCCTGTCCGCTCCTCCCTTCCTGTCTGCTCCTCCCTTCCTGTCTGTTCCTCCCTTCCTGTCTGCTCCTTCCTTCCTGTCTTCTCCTCCCTTCCTGCCCGCTCCTCCCTTCCTGTCTGCTCCTCCCTTCCTGTCTGCTCCTCCCTTCCTGTCTGCTCCTTCCTTCCTGTCTTCTCCTCCCTTCCTGTCTTCTCCTCCCTTCCTGCCCGCTCCTCCCTTCCTGCCCGCTCCTCCCTTCCTGTCCGCTCCTCCCTTCCTGTCTGCTCCTCCCTTCCTGTCTGCTCCTCCCTTCCTGTCTGCTCCTCCCTTCCTGTCTGCTCCTCCCTTCCTGTCTGCTCCTCCCTTCTTGTCTGCTCCTTCCTTCCTGTCTTCTCCTCCCTTCCTGCCCATTCCTCCCTTCCTGTCTGCTCCTTCCTTCCTGTCTTCTCCTCCCTTCCTGCCCACTCCTCCCTTCCTGACTGCTCCTTCCTTCCTGACTGCTCCTCCCTTCCTGCCTGCTCCTTCCTTCCTGACTGCTCCTCCCTTCCTGTCTGCTCCTCCCTTCCTGTCTGCTCCTCCCTTCCTGCCCACTCCTCCCTTCCTGCCTGCTCCTTCCTTCCTGACTGCTCTTCCCTTCCTGCCTGCTCCTTCCTTCCTGTCTTCTCCTCCCTTCCTGTCTGCTCCTCCCTTCCTGTCTGCTCCTCCCTTCCTGTCTTCTCCTCCCTTCCTGCCCGCTCCTTCCTTCCTGACTGCTCCTCCCTTCCTGCCTCCTCCTTCCTTCCTGTCTGCTCCTTCCTTCCTGCCTGCTCCTTCCTTCCTGTCTGCTCCTTCCTTCCTGACTGCTCCTCCCTTCCTTTCTGCTCCTTCCTTCCTGTCTGCTCCTTCCTTCCTGTCTGCTCCTCCCTTCCTGTCTGCTCCTCCCTACCGTTGTGTCTGAGCTACTACTGATTCATGTACTCTAAAACTCACAGACAGATAAGCATAACTCTAAATAGTGTAAATTCAACCAGCCATATCATACATCTTACAATGGGAAACGAAGCAACAGTAAACATGTCGTCCCCCACGAATTACGCAGAACCTCCCCCCGCCCCCCCACCCCTTGGACCAATTGAGATATTGATTGTGACTAACACATTTCAGTTGATTACTATAGCGCCTGCCTTGAACCAATCAGTTCCATTATGTAAATGACAGATCTATATGTCAAGACACATCAGCGTCGTTGGTAGCTAGCTCAGCGGCTAAGAGCGTTGGGCCAGTAACCGAAAGGTCACTGGTTTAAATCCCCAAGCCGACTACGTGCAAAAATCTGCCGATGTGCTCTTGAACAGCGTCTGCTAAATGACGTAAATTGAATTTACACAAGTTTTGGTCAAAATTGGACCAGTGCTGTCTAAACTATGGTGTGTGACTAACGTACTGTCGGGCGGAGAGATCCACAGGCCCCTCCTTGATTTCCTCTTGGGGGACAATAAATCAACAACAATATTTGTAACGGTCGCAACCCTAACAACCAGTGAACCATTTTACAGAGCCAATGAATGGTTCTGAAATAACTTTAGTAAGTTCCCACATTGTTGCTCCCATCTATTCTGGGCTGGTTTAGTGAGGGGATAGGGGACTGACTGACTGGCTGGGTTGGGGAGGCCACATTGTTGCTCCTCTCTATTCTGGGCTGGTTTAGTGAGGGGATAGGGGACTGACTGGCTGGGTTGGGGAGGCCACATTGTTGCTCCTCTCTATTCTGGGCTGGTTTAGTGAGGGGATAGGGGACTGACTGGCTGGCTGGGTTGGGGAGGCCACATTGTTGCTCCTCTCTATTCTGGGCTGGTTTAGTGAGGGGATAGGGGACTGACTGGCTGGCTGGGTTGGGGAGGCCACATTGTTGCTCCTCTCTATTCTGGGCTGGTTTAGTGAGGGGATAGGGGACTGACTGGCTGGCTGGGTTGGGGAGGCCACATTGTTGCTCCTCTCTATTCTGGGCTGGTTTAGTGAGGGGATAGGGGACTGACTGGCTGGCTGGGTTGGGGAGGCCACATTGTTGCTCCTCTCTATTCTGGGCTGGTTTAGTGAGGGGATAGGGGACTGACTGGCTGGCTGGGTTGGGGAGGCCACATTGTGAAGCCATTGATAATTACAGCGTTGTTGGTATCTGTTGGCTGATTCAGATGGGTTCTGGTCTCTTCATCACAGGGCCGTGTCTGTAGACACACACGCACGGTGGGAAGGTCAGGCCCAGACCTCAACAACAGGGGGTCTGTGTTCCACATTTACAAAGCCTTCACCTGCTGGACAAAGGCTCAGTCTGAGCTACGACCCAATACCCTGCTGGACAAAGGCTCAGTCTGAGCTACGACCCAATACCCTGCTGGACAAAGGCTCGGTCTGAGCTACGACCCAATACCCTGCTGGACAAAGGCTCAGTCTGAGCTACGACCCAATACCCTGCTGGACAAAGGCTCAGTCTGAACTACGACCCAATACCCTGCTGGACAAAGGATGGGTCTGAGCTACGACCCAATACCCTGCTGGATAAAGGCTCGGTCTGAGCTACGACCCAATACCCTGCTGGACAAAGGCTCAGTCTGAGCTACGACCCAATACCCTGCTGGACAAAGGCTCAGTCTGAGCTACGACCCAATACCCTGCTGGACAAAGGCTCGGTCTGAGCTACGACCCAATACCCTGCTGGACAAAGGCTCGGTCTGAGTTACGACCCAATACCCTGCTGGACAAAGGCTCGGTCTGAACTACGACCCAATACCCTGCTGGACAAAGGCTCAGTCTGAGCTACGACCCAATACCCTGCTGGACAAAGGCTCGGTCTGAGCTACGACCCAATACCCTGCTGGACAAAGGCTCGGTCTGAGCTACGACCCAAAACCCTGCTGGACAAAGGCTCGGTCTGAGCTACGACCCAATACCCTGCTGGACAAAGGCTCGGTCTGAGCTACGACCCAATACCCTGCTGGACAAAGGCTCGGTCTGAGCTACGACCCAATACCCTGCTGGACAAAGGCTCGGTCTGAGCTACGACCCAATTCCCTGCTGGACAAAGGCTCAGTCTGAGCTACGACCCAATACCCTGCTGGACAAAGGCTCAGTCTGAGCTACGACCCAATACCCTGCTGGACAAAGGCTAGGTCTGAGCTACGACCCAATACCCTGCTGGACAAAGGCTCGGTCTGAGCTACGACCCAATACCCTGCTGCTATTCTCTAGTTCTCTAGTTCTCTAGACACTGGACAGGGGAACTCCGCCTAGAAGGCCAGCATCCCGGAGTCGCCTGTTCACTGTTGACGTTGAGACTGGTGTTTAGCGGGTGTAGCGAAATGCTTGTGTTCCTAGCTCCAACAGTGCAGTAGTATCTAACTAAATGCTTGTGTTCCTAGCTCCAACAGTGCAGTAATATCTAACTAAATGCTTGTGTTCCTAGCTCCAACAGTGCAGTAGTATCTGACTAAATGCTTGTGTTCCTAGCTCCAACAGTGCAGTAATATTTAACTAAATGATTGTGTTCCTAGCTCCAACAGTGCAGTAATATCTAACTAAATGCGTGTGTTCCTAGCTCCAACAGTGCAGTAGTATCTAACTAAATGCTTGTGTTCCTAGCTCCAACAGTGCAGTAATATCTAACTAAATGCTTGTGTTCCTAGCTCCAACAGTGCAGTAGTATCTAACTAAATGCTTGTGTTCCTAGCTCCAACAGTAATATCTAACTAAATGCTTGTGTTCCTAGCTCCAACAGTGCAGTAGTATCTAACTAAATGCTTGTGTTCCTAGCTCCAACAGTGCAGTAGTATCTAACTAAATGCTTGTGTTCCTAGCTCCAACAGTGCAGTAGTATCTAACTAAATGCTTGTGTTCCTAGCTCCAACAGTGCAGTAGTATCTAACTAAATGCTTGTGTTCCTAGCTCCAACAGTGCAGTAGTATCTAACTAAATGCTTGTGTTCCTAGCTCCAACAGTGCAGTAATATCTAACTAAATGCTTGTGTTCCTAGCTCCTACAGTGCAGTAGTATCTAACTAAATGCTTGTGTTCCTAGCTCCAACAGTGCAGTAGTATCTAACTAAATGCTTGTGTTCCTAGCTCCAACAGTGCAGTAGTATCTAACTAAATGCTTGTGTTCCTAGCTCCTACAGTGCAGTAATATCTAACTAAATGCTTGTGTTCCTAGCTCCAACAGTGCAGTAGTATCTAACTAAATGATTGTGTTCCTAGCTCCAACAGTGCAGTAGTATCTAACTAAATGCTTGTGTTCCTAGCTCCAACAGTGCAGTAGATTCTAACTAAATGCTTGTGTTTCGAGCTCCAACAGTGCAGTAGAATCTAACTAAATGCTTGTGTTCCTAGCTCCAACAGTGCAGTAGTATCTAACTAAATGCTTGTGTTCCTAGCTCCAACAGTGCAGTAGTATCTAACTAAATGCTTGTGTTCCTAGCTCCAACAGTGCAGTAGTATCTAACTAAATGCTTGTGTTCCTAGCTCCAACAGTAGTATCTAACTAAATGATTGTGTTCCTAGCTCCAACAGTGCAGTAGAATCTAACTAAATGCTTGTGTTCCTAGCTCCAACAGTGCAGTAGAATCTAACTAAATGCTTGTGTTTCGAGCTCCAACAGTGCAGTAGAATCTAACTAAATGCTTGTGTTCCTAGCTCCAACAGTGCAGTAGTATCTAACTAAATGCTTGTGTTCCTAGCTCCAACAGTGCAGTAGTATCTAACTAAATGCTTGTGTTCCTAGCTCCAACAGTGCAGTAGTATCTAACTAAATGCTTGTGTTCCTAGCTCCTACAGTGCAGTAATATCTAACTAAATGCTTGTGTTCCTAGCTCCAACAGTGCAGTAGTATCTAACTAAATGATTGTGTTCCTAGCTCCAACAGTGCAGTAGTATCTAACTAAATGCTTGTGTTCCTAGCTCCAACAGTGCAGTAAATTCTAACTAAATGCTTGTGTTTCGAGCTCCAACAGTGCAGTAGAATCTAACTAAATGCTTGTGTTCCTAGCTCCAACAGTGCAGTAGTATCTAACTAAATGCTTGTGTTCCTAGCTCCAACAGTGCAGTAGTATCTAACTAAATGCTTGTGTTCCTAGCTCCAACAGTGCAGTAGTATCTAACTAAATACTTGTGCTCCTAGCTCCAACAGTAATATCTAACTAAATGCTTGTGTTCCTAGCTCCAACAGTACAGTAATATCTAACTAAATGCTTGTGTTCCTAGCTCCAACAGTGCAGTAGTATCTAACTAAATGCTTGTGTATCTAGCTCCAACAGTGCAGTAGTATCTAACTAAATGCTTGTGTTCCTAGCTCCAACAGTGCAGTAATATCTAACTAAATGCTTGTGTTCCTAGCTCCAACAGTGCAGTAGTATCTAACTAAATGCTTGTGTTCCTAGCTCCAACAGTAGTATCTAACTAAATGCTTGTGTTCCTAGCTCCAACAGTGCAGTAATATCTAACTAAATGCTTGTGTTTCTAGCTCCAACAGTACAGTAGTATCTAACTAAATGCATGTGTTCCTAGCTCCAACAGTGCAGTAGTATCTAACTAAATGCTTGTGTTCCTAGCTCCAACAGTGCAGTAGTATCTAACTAAATGCTTGTGTTCCTAGCTCCAACAGTGCAGTAGTATCTAACTAAATGCTTGTGTTCCTAGCTCCAACAGTAATATCTAACTAAATGCTTGTGTTCCTAGCTCCAACAGTTGTAACAGTCCTGACCTATTTATGTTAGTTTTTATGTGTTTATGGTCAGGGCATGTGTTTTGGGTGGGCAGTCTATGTTATCTGTTTCTATGTTGGTTTCGGTTTGCCTGGTATGGCTCTTGATTAGAGGCAGGTGGTTTGCATTTTCCTCTAATCAAGAGTCATATTTAGGTAGGGCATTCTCACTGTGTGTTTGTGGGTGATTGTCTCCTGTGATGTCTTCGTTATGTTCGATGTATTCACTTTTGGAGCTGTTTGGCTGTTCGTTCGTTTTGATGTACGTTCCTGTTCGTGAGTTTACGTTTGTTGATGTGAGTTTATGTTCAGGTTCCGTTGTACGTCGTTTTCTTATTTTGTAGTTTGTTAAAGTGTTTGTTTTCGTGTCATCGGTTTTCGTTATAAAATAAAGATGGCATATTTCCCTGACTCCGCATTTTGGTCCGAAGATCCTTCTCTCCTCACTTCATCTGAGGATGAGGAAAGCGACAGCTATTACAGAATCACCCACCAAAATACAGAGACCAAGCGGTATGGGAATGCTCGACGGAGCAACAAGGACTTTTGGACTTGGGAGGAGATCCTGTCTGGTAGAGGACCCTGGGCGCAAACTGGGGAATATCGCTGCTCTCGTGAGAAGAGTGAGGCAGTCACAGCCCAGGAGCGGTGGTTTAAGGAGGCAGCTAGGAGACGTGGATGGAAGCCGGAGAATCAAGCTCGAAACCGGAATTATGAGGGGACACGTCTTGCACGGAAGCTCGAAAAGCCCGTGAGTAACTCCCAAAAATTTCTTGGGGGGGGGCTAAAGGGTAGTGGGCCAAGGGCAGGTAGGAGACCTGCGCCCACTTCCCAGGCTAACCGTGGAGAGCGGGAGTACGGGCAGACACCGTGTTACGCAGTAGAGCGCACGGTGTCTCCTGTACGTGTGCATAACCCGGTGCGGGTTATTCCACCTCCCCGCACTGGTAGGGCGAGATTGGGCATTGAGCCAGGTGTCATGAGGCCGGCTCAACGCGTCTGGTCTCCAGTGCGTCTCCTCGGGCCGGCATACATGGCACCTGCCTTACGCATGGTTTCCCCGGTTCGCCTACACAGCCCGGTGCGGGTTATTCCACCTCCCCGTACTGGGCGGGCGACCGGGAGCATTCAACCAGGTAAGGTTGGGCAGGCTCAATGCTCAAGAGAGCCAGTACGCCTGCACGGTCCGGTATTTCCGGCGCCACCTCCCCGCCCCAGCCTAGTACCTACAGTGCCTACATTACGCACCAGGCTACCAGTGCATTTCCAGAGCCCTGTTCCTCCTCCACGCACTCTCCCTATAGTGCGTGTATCCAGTTCAGTGCCTCCAGTTCCGGCCCCACGCACTAAGCCACCTGTGCGTCTCCTAAGTCCTGTACACACTGTCACTTCTCCCCGTACTAGTCCTGAGGTGCGTGCCCTCAGCCAGGTGCCACCAGTGCCGGTACCACGCACCAGGTATAGAGTACGCTTTGAGAGTTCAGTGTGCCCTGTCCCTGCTCCACGCACTAGTAGGAGGGTGCTTATCATTAGCCCGGTGCCTCCAGTTCCGGCACCACGCACCAGGTCTACAGTGCGCCGTATCCGGCCAGAGCCATCCGTCTCCCCAGCGCCATCTGAGCCATCCGTCTCCCCAGCGCCATCTGAGCCATCCGTCTCCCCAGCGCCATCTGAGCCATCCGTCTCCCCAGCGCCATCTGAGCCATCCGTCTGCCAGGAGCCTGCAAAGCCGCCCGTCTGCCATGAGCCTACAGAGCCATCCGCCAGACAGGAGCCGCTAGAGCCGTCAGCCAGACAGGAGCCGCTAGAGCCGCCCGCCAGACAGGATCTGCCAGAGCCACCAACCAGACAGGATCTGCCAGAGCCGCCAACCAGACAGGATCTGCCAGAGCCGCCAACCAGACAGGATCTGCCAGAGCCGCCAACCAGACAGGATCTGCCAGAGCCGCCAGCGAGCCATGAGCAGCCAGAGCCGTCAGAGAGCCATGAGCAGCCAGAGCCGTCAAAGAGCCATGAGCAGCCAGAGCCGTCAGTGAGCCATGAGCAGCCAGAGCCGTCAGAGAGCCATGAGCGTCGAGAGCCGTCAGCCTGCCATGAGCGTCGAGAGCCGTCAGCCTGCCATGAGCGTCGAGAGCCGTCAGCCTGCCATGAGCGTCGAGAGCCGTCAGCCTGCCATGAGCGTCGAGAGCCGTCAGCCTGCCATGAGCGTCGAGAGCCGTCAGCCTGCC
Organism: Salvelinus fontinalis; assembly: GCF_029448725.1. Taxonomy (NCBI): domain Eukaryota; kingdom Metazoa; phylum Chordata; class Actinopteri; order Salmoniformes; family Salmonidae; genus Salvelinus; species Salvelinus fontinalis. The sequence continues at coordinate 51,658,992 of NC_074680.1, forward strand.
ATGAGCGTCGAGAGCCGTCAGCCAGCCATGATCATCGAGAGTCGTCAGTCAGCCATGAGCTGCCCTTCAGCCTGAAAAGGCTGGATACCCAGAACTGCCCATCAGTCCAGAGCTGTCTCTCTGTCCGGAGCTGCCTTTCAGTCCGGAGTTGCCCCTCTATCCTAATCTCCCTCTCTATCTTCATCTATCTCTATAGTCTTATCTATCCCTCTATCTTGATTTATCTCTCTGTCCCGGTGTTATCTTTATTAAATATATTATTAAGAGAATTGTGTGGGGGAAAAAAGAGGGTGGACATTCTTTGTGGGAGGAAGTTAGGATGGATTATGGTGGGGTGGGAACCGCGCCCGGAGCCTGAGCCACCACCGTGGTCAACTGCCCACCCGGACCCTCCCCTGGACTTTGTGCTGGTGCGCCCGGCGTTCGCACCTTGGGGGGGGGGTACTGTAACAGTCCTGACCTATTTATGTTAGTTTTTATGTGTTTATGGTCAGGGCATGTGTTTTGGGTGGGCAGTCTATGTTATCTGTTTCTATGTTGGTTTCGGTTTGCCTGGTATGGCTCTTGATTAGAGGCAGGTGGTTTGCATTTTCCTCTAATCAAGAGTCATATTTAGGTAGGGCATTCTCACTGTGTGTTTGTGGGTGATTGTCTCCTGTGATGTCTTCGTTATGTTCGATGTATTCACTTTTGGAGCTGTTTGGCTGTTCGTTCGTTTTGATGTACGTTCCTGTTCGTGAGTTTACGTTTGTTGATGTGAGTTTATGTTCAGGTTCCGTTGTACGTCGTTTTCTTATTTTGTAGTTTGTTAAAGTGTTTGTTTTCGTGTCATCGGTTTTCGTTATAAAATAAAGATGGCATATTTCCCTGACTCCGCATTTTGGTCCGAAGATCCTTCTCTCCTCACTTCATCTGAGGATGAGGAAAGCGACAGCTATTACAACAGTACAGTAATATCTAACTAAATGCTTGTGTTCCTAGCTCCAACAGTGCAGTAGTATCTAACTAAATGCTTGTGTATCTAGCTCCAACAGTGCAGTAGTATCTAACTAAATGCTTGTGTTCCTAGCTCCAACAGTGCAGTAATATCTAACTAAATGCTTGTGTTCCTAGCTCCAACAGTGCAGTAGTATCTAACTAAATGCTTGTGTTCCTAGCTCCAACAGTAGTATCTAACTAAATGCTTGTGTTCCTAGCTCCAACAGTGCAGTAATATCTAACTAAATGCTTGTGTTTCTAGCTCCAACAGTACAGTAGTATCTAACTAAATGCATGTGTTCCTAGCTCCAACAGTGCAGTAGTATCTAACTAAATGCTTGTGTTCCTAGCTCCAACAGTGCAGTAGTATCTAACTAAATGCTTGTGTTCCTAGCTCCAACAGTGCAGTAGTATCTAACTAAATGCTTGTGTTCCTAGCTCCAACAGTACAGTAGTATCTAACTAAATGCTTGTGTTCCTAGCTCCAACAGTGCAGTAGTATCTAACTAAATGCTTGTGTTCCTAGCTCCAACAGTGCAGTAGTATCTAACTAAATGCTTGTGTTCCTAGCTCCAACAGTGCAGTAATATCTAACAATTCACTACAACACAAATAAAGTTAAATGAATGGAATATTTAAGTATTAGGATGAGCAATGTTGGAGTGGCATTGACTAAATACAGTAGAACAGAATACAGTATATACATATGAGATGAGTAAAGCACTATGTAAACATTATTAAAGAGACCAGTGATTCCATGTCTATGTATAGAGGGCAGCAGCCTCTAAGGTGCAGGGTGGAGTAACATTATTAAAGTGTGATTCCATGTCTATGTATAGAGGGCAGCAGCCTCTAAGGTGGAGGGTGGAGTAACATTATTAAAGTGTGATTCCATGTCTATGTATAGAGGGCAGCAGCCTCTAAGGTGGAGGGTGGAGTAACATTATTAAAGTGTGATTCCATGTCTATGTATAGAGGGCAGCAGCCTCTAAGGTGGAGGGTGGAGTAACATTATTAAAGTGTGATTCCATGTCTATGTATAGAGGGCAGCAGCCTCTAAGGTGGAGGGTGGAGTAACATTATTAAAGTGACCAGTGATTCCATGTCTATGTATAGAGGGCAGCAGACTCTAAGGTGCAGGGTGGAGTAACATTATTAAAGTGTGATTCCATGTCTATGTATAGAGGGCAGCAGCCTCTAAGGTCCAGGGTGGAGTAACATTATTAAAGTGACCAGTGATTCCATGTCTATGTATAGAGGGCAGCAGCCTCTAAGGTGCAGGGTGGAGTAACATTATTAAAGTGTGATTCCATGTCTATGTATAGAGGGCAGCAGCCTCTAAGGTGGAGGGTGGAGTAACATTATTAAAGTGTGATTCCATGTCTATGTATAGAGGGCAGCAGCCTCTAAGGTGCAGGGTGGAGTAACATTATTAAAGTGTGATTCCATGTCTATGTATAGAGGGCAGCAGCCTCTAAGGTGGAGGGTGGAGTAACATTATTAAAGTGTGATTCCATGTCTATGTATAGAGGGCAGCAGCCTCTAAGGTGCAGGGTGGAGTAACATTATTAAAGTGTGATTCCATGTCTATGTATAGAGGGCAGCAGCCTCTAAGGTGGAGGGTGGAGTAACATTATTAAAGTGACCAGTGATTCCATGTCTATGTATAGAGGGCAGCAGCCTCTAAGGTGCAGGGTGGAGTAACATTATTAAAGTGTGATTCCATGTCTATGTATAGAGGGCAGCAGTCTCTAAGGTGGAGGGTGGAGTAACATTATTAAAGTGTGATTCCATGTCTATGTATAGAGGGCAGCAGACTCTAAGGTGCAGGGTGGAGTAACATTATTAAAGTGTGATTCCATGTCTATGTATAGAGGGCAGCAGCCTCTAAGGTGCAGGGTGGAGTAACATTATTAAAGTGGCCAGTGATTCCATGTCTATGTATAGAGGGCAGCAGACTCTAAGGTGCAGGGTGGAGTAACATTATTAAAGTGACCAGTGATTCCATGTCTATGTATAGAGGGCAGCAGCCTCTAAGGTGCAGGGTGGAGTAACATTATTAAAGTGTGATTCCATGTCTATGTATAGAGGGCAGCAGCCTCTAAGGTGGAGGGTGGAGTAACATTATTAAAGTGACCAGTGATTCCATGTCTATGTATAGAGGGCAGCAGCCTCTAAGGTGCAGGGTGGAGTAACATTATTAAAGTGGCCAGTGATTCCATGTCTATGTATAGTGGGCAGCAGCCTCTAAGGTGGAGGGTGGAGTAACATTATTAAAGTGACCAGTGATTCCATGTCTATGTATAGTGGGCAGCAGCCTCTAAGGTGGAGGGTGGAGTAACATTATTAAAGTGACCAGTGATTCCATGTCTATGTATAGAGGGCAGCAGACTCTAAGGTGCAGGGTGGAGTAACATTATTAAAGTGTGATTCCATGTCTATGTATAGAGGGCAGCAGCCTCTAAGGTCCAGGGTGGAGTAACATTATTAAAGTGTGATTCCATGTCTATGTATAGAGGGCAGCAGCCTCTAAGGTGGAGGGTGGAGTAACATTATTAAAGTGACCAGTGATTCCATGTCTATGTATAGAGGGCAGCAGCCTCTAAGGTGCAGGGTGGAGTAACATTATTAAAGTGTGATTCCATGTCTATGTATAGAGGGCAGCAGCCTCTAAGGTGCAGGGTGGAGTAACATTATTAAAGTGGCCAGTGATTCCATGTCTATGTATAGAGGGCAGCAGCCTCTAAGGTGCAGGGTGGAGTAACATTATTAAAGTGTGATTCCATGTCTATGTATAGAGGGCAGCAGCCTCTAAGGTGCAGGGTGGAGTAACATTATTAAAGTGGCCAGTGATTCCATGTCTATGTATAGAGGGCAGCAGACTCTAAGGTGCAGGGTGGAGTAACATTATTAAAGTGTGATTCCATGTCTATGTATAGAGGGCAGCAGCCTCTAAGGTGCAGGGTGGAGTAACATTATTAAAGTGGCCAGTGATTCCATGTCTATGTATAGAGGGCAGCAGCCTCTAAGGTGCAGGGTGGAGTAACATTATTAAAGTGTGATTCCATGTCTATGTATAGAGGGCAGCAGCCTCTAAGGTGCAGGGTGGAGTAACATTATTAAAGTGGCCAGTGATTCCATGTCTATGTATAGAGGGCAGCAGACTCTAAGGTGCAGGGTGGAGTAACATTATTAAAGTGTGATTCCATGTCTATGTATAGAGGGCAGCAGCCTCTAAGGTGCAGGGTGGAGTAACATTATTAAAGTGGCCAGTGATTCCATGTCTATGTATAGAGGGCAGCAGACTCTAAGGTGCAGGGTGGAGTAACATTATTAAAGTGTGATTCCATGTCTATGTATAGAGGGCAGCAGCCTCTAAGGTGGAGGGTGGAGTAACATTATTAAAGTGACCAGTGATTCCATGTCTATGTATAGAGGGCAGCAGTCTCTAAGGTACAGGGTGGAGTAACATTATTAAAGTGACCAGTGATTCCATGTCTATGTATAGAGGGCAGCAGCCTCTAAGGTGCAGGGTGGAGTAACATTATTAAAGTGGCCAGTGATTCCATGTCTATGTATAGAGGGCAGCAGCCTCTAAGGTGCAGGGTGGAGTAACAGTATTAAAGTGTGATTCCATGTCTATGTATAGAGGGCAGCAGCCTCTAAGGTGGAGGGTGGAGTAACATTATTAAAGTGACCAGTGATTCCATGTCTATGTATAGAGGGCAGCAGCCTCTAAGGTGCAGGGTGGAGTAACATTATTAAAGTGGCCAGTGATTCCATGTCTATGTATAGAGGGCAGCAGACTCTAAGGTGCAGGGTGGAGTAACATTATTAAAGTGTGATTCCATGTCTATGTATAGAGGGCAGCAGCCTCTAAGGTGCAGGGTGGAGTAACATTATTAAAGTGGCCAGTGATTCCATGTCTATGTATAGAGGGCAGCAGACTCTAAGGTGCAGGGTGGAGTAACATTATTAAAGTGTGATTCCATGTCTATGTATAGAGGGCAGCAGCCTCTAAGGTGGAGGGTGGAGTAACATTATTAAAGTGTGATTCCATGTCTATGTATAGAGGGCAGCAGCCTCTAAGGTGGAGGGTTGAGTAACATTATTAAAGTGTGATTCCATGTCTATGTATAGAGGGCAGCAGACTCTAAGGTGGAGGGTGGAGTAACATTATTAAAGTGTGATTCCATGTCTATGTATAGAGGGCAGCAGCCTCTAAGGTGCAGGGTGGAGTAACATTATTAAAGTGACTAGTGATTCCATGTCTATGTATAGAGGGCAGCAGCCTCTAAGGTGGAGGGTGGAGTAACATTATTAAAGTGTGATTCCATGTCTATGTATATGGGGCAGCAGCCTCTAAGGTGGAGGGTGGAGTAACATTATTAAAGTGACCAGTGATTCCATGTCTATGTATAGAGGGCAGCAGCCTCTAAGGTGCAGGGTGGAGTAACATTATTAAAGTGACCAGTGATTCCATGTCTATGTATAGAGGGCAGCAGCCTCTAAGGTGCAGGGTGGAGTAACATTATTAAAGTGACCAGTGATTCCATGTCTATGTATAGAGGGCAGCAGCCTCTAAGGTGCAGGGTGGAGTAACATTATTAAAGTGTGATTCCATGTCTATGTATAGAGGGTAGCAGCCTCTAAGGTGGAGGGTTGAGTAACATTATTAAAGTGTGATTCCATGTCTATGTATAGAGGGTAGCAGCCTCTAAGGTGGAGGGTTGAGTAACATTATTAAAGTGTGATTCCATGTCTATGTATAGAGGGCAGCAGCCTCTAAGGTGGAGGGTGGAGTAACATTATTAAAGTGTGATTCCATGTCTATGTATAGAGGGCAGCAGCCTCTAAGGTGGAGGGTGGAGTAACATTATTAAAGTGACCAGTGATTCCATGTCTATGTATAGAGGGCAGCAGCCTCTAAGGTGGAGGGTGGAGTAACATTATTAAAGTGTGATTCCATGTCTATGTATAGAGGGCAGCAGTCTCTAAGGTGGAGGGTGGAGTAACATTATTAAAGTGTGATTCCATGTCTATGTATAGAGGGCAGCAGCCTCTAAGGTGCAGGGTGGAGTAACATTATTAAAGTGTGATTCCATGTCTATGTATAGAGGGCAGCAGACTCTAAGGTGCAGGGTGGAGTAACATTATTAAAGTGTGATTCCATGTCTATGTATAGAGGGCAGCAGCCTCTAAGGTGCAGGGTGGAGTAACATTATTAAAGTGACTAGTGATTCCATGTCTATGTATAGAGGGCAGCAGCCTCTAAGGTGGAGGGTGGAGTAACATTATTAAAGTGTGATTCCATGTCTATGTATAGAGCACAGCAGCCTCTAAGGTGGAGGGTTGAGTAACATTATTAAAGTGACCAGTGATTCCATGTCTATGTATAGAGGGCAGCAGCCTCTAAGGTGGAGGGTGGAGTAACATTATTAAAGTGTGATTCCATGTCTATGTATAGAGGGCAGCAGACTCTAAGGTGCAGGGTGGAGTAACATTATTAAAGTGACCAGTGATTCCATGTCTATGTATAGAGGGCAGCAGCCTCTAAGGTGCAGGGTGGAGTAACATTATTAAAGTGTGATTCCATGTCTATGTATAGAGGGCAGCAGCCTCTAAGGTGCAGGGTGGAGTAACATTATTAAAGTGACCAGTGATTCCATGTCTATGTATAGAGGGCAGCAGTCTCTAAGGTGGAGGGTGGAGTAACATTATTAAAGTGACCAGTGATTCCATGTCTATGTATAGAGGGCAGCAGCCTCTAAGGTGCAGGGTGGAGTAACATTATTAAAGTGACCAGTGATTCCATGTCTATGTATAGAGGGCAGCAGCCTCTAAGGTGCAGGGTTGAGTAACATTATTAAAGTGTGATTCCATGTCTATGTATAGAGGGCAGCAGCCTCTAAGGTGCAGGGTGGAGTAACATTATTAAAGTGACCAGTGATTCCATGTCTATGTATAGAGGGCAGCAGCCTCTAAGGTGGAGGGTGGAGTAACATAACATAACAGCCCGACAGGATGCAACCTACATAGTGGGATATTAAAGTATTGTTTTTAAACTTACTTGAGGAAGTATCTCTGTCCAGAGGGGGTCTGAGCCACCTCCCAGCCCGGGGGCAGGGCCATGTCATCTGGGATCTCATAGGACGACTGTCGGAGGTTCGATGGAGGGGCGCCCGCGGGGACCATGCCCAACAGGGGTGACACTGCCCCTAGCTGTAGAGAGGCCGGAGACGAGTGGGCACGCACGTGGTGGGGGGCGAGGGCACCAGCCGTACCTGCGTCTGTGCTGGCCTGGGTGGAGGTAGGGAGGAGAGGAGATGGGGGGGGGTGAGGAGGGGAAGAGAGGAGGGGGAGAGGGGAGAGAGCCGGGGGAGAGAGGAGAGGGAGAGAGGACGATTAGAGAGGAGAGAGGAGAAAAGAGGAGGAGAAGGACAGAGGAGAAGAGAGAGGAGGGGAGAGAGGAGAAGAGGAGGGAGGAGGGGGAAAGAGGAGGAGAGAAAGAAGGGGAGAGAGAAGGGGGAGAGAGAAGGGGAGAGAGGAGGAGAGAAAGAGGAGGCGAGAGGAGGAGGTAGAGAGGAGGAGAGCGGAGGAGAGAGGAGGGGGATAGAGGAGGAGGGAAGGGAGAGAGGAGAGAGGAGGAAGGGGAGAGAGGAGGAGAGAGGAGGAAGAGAGAGGAGGAGGAGAGAGGAGGGGGAGAGAGGAGGGGGAGAGAGGAGGAGGGAAGGGAGAGAGGAGAGAGGAGGAAGGGGAGAGAGGAGGAGAGAGGAGGAAGAGAGAGGAGGAGGAGAGAGGAGATGAGAAGGAGAGGGGTAGAGAGGAGGAGGGGGAGAGGAGGAGAGAGGAGGAGAGAAAGAGGAGGCGAGAGAGGAGGAGGGAAGGGAGAGAGGAGGAAGGGGAGAGAGGAGGAGAGGAGGAAGGGGAGAGATGAGGAGAGAGGAGGAGATGAGAAGGAGAGGGGTAGAGAGGAGGGGGGGAGAGAGGAGGAGAGAGGAGGAGAGAAAGAGGAGGCGAGGGGTAGAAAGGAGTCAGGGAAGTGATTTAAGTCACCCTTCCATTGAGTAATGAGCAGTTGCCCACCAGATTACAGTATGGAAGGTGTTTAATGAGAAACCTCAGTAGAAGTTGTTCAATCATGTTCGTCACTACCAGTGTTGGTAAAGCTCCTCTGAATACAGTTACTTCACACTGGGAGAAGTTACTATACATATGTAACAGTATAACTTTACAACGTCCCCTCGCCCCGACCTCGGGCGCGAACCAGGGACCCTCTGCACACATCAACAACAGTCACCCACGAAGCGTCGTTACCCATCGCTCCACGAAAGCCGCGGCCCTTTCAGAGCAAGGGGAACCACTACTTCTAGGTTTCAGAGCAAGTGACGTAACTGATTGAAACGCTAGTAGCGCGTACCCGCTAACTAGCTAGCCATTTCACATCCGTTACACATATACTTTAATATTGTCTTGTTACACACAGTGTGTAATGAAAATGTGTTTCCTGCATATCCCTACTCCCCCTGAGACACCCGCAGGGAGTGGGGTCACGGCCAGGGTCACCATATCCCTACTCCCCCTGAGACACCCGCAGGGAGTGGGGTCACGGCCAGGGTCACCATATCCCAACTCCCCCTGAGACACCCGCAGGGAGTGGGGTCACGGCCAGGGTCACCGTATCCCAACTCCCCCTGAGACATCTACAGGGAGTGGGGTCACGGCCAGGGTCACCGTATCCCAACTCCCCCTGAGACATCTACAGGGAGTGGGGTCACGGCCAGGGTCACCATATCCCTACTCCCCCTGAGACATCTACAGGGAGTGGGGTCACGGCCAGGGTCACCATATCCCAACTCCCCCTGAGACATCCACAGGGAGTGGGGTCACGGCCAGGGTCACCGTATCCCTACTCTCCCTGAGACATCTACAGGGAGTGGGGTCACGGCCAGGGTCACCGTATCCCTACTCCCCCTGAGACATCTACAGGGAGTGGGGTCACGGCCAGGGTCAACGTATCCCTACTCCCCCTGAGACATCTACAGGGAGTGGGGTCACGGCCAGGGTCACCGTATCCCTACTCCCCCTGAGACATCCACAGGGAGTGGGGTCACGGCCAGGGTCACCGTATCCCTACTCCCCCTGAGACATCTACAGGGAGTGGGGTCAGGGTCACCGTATCCCTACGCCCCCTGAGACATCTACAGGGAGTGGGGTCACGGCCAGGGTCACCGTATCCCTACTCCCCCTGAGACATCCACAGGGAGTGGGGTCACGGCCAGGGTCACCATATCCCTACTCCCCCTGAGACATCTACAGGGAGTGGGGTCACGGCCAGGGTCATGGCCAAACTACTTTGTGAAAAATTATCAGATCAAAAAATTGCAAGAAGAGATAACATTTGGGCTTATATTTTAACAGAATGTATAATTATAATTGTATTAATAATGTAGCCTATTAAACACAACACGCATGTTTCAAGTGAGAATTAGGCTCCACCTACCTCCACTACTTTATAAAGGAAATGACTGCCTACTGAATTAGGCTCCACCTACCTCCACTACTTTATAAAGGAAATGACTGCCTACTGAATTAGGCTCCACCTACCTCCACTACTTTATAAAGGAAATGACTGCCTACTGAATTAGGCTCCACCTACCTCCACTACTTTATAAAGGAAATGACTGCCTACTGAATTAGGCTCCACCTACCTCCACTACTTTATAAAGGAAATGACTGCCTACTGAATTAGGCTCCACCTACCTCCACTACTTTATAAAGGAAATGACTGCCTACTGAATTAGGCTCCACCTACCTCCACTACTTTATAAAGGAAATGACTGCCTACTGAATTAGGCTCCACCTACCTCCACTACTTTATAAAGGAAATGACTGCCTACTGAATTAGGCTCCACCTACCTCCACTACTTTATAAAGGAAATGACTGCCTACTGAATTAGGCTCCACCTACCTCCACTACTTTATAAAGGAAATGACTGCCTTCTGAATTAGGCTCCACCTACCTCCACTACTTTATAAAGGAAATGACTGCCTACTGAATTAGGCTCCACCTACCTCCACTACTTTATAAAGGAAATGACTGCCTACTGAATTAGGCTCCACCTACCTCCACTACTTTATAAAGGAAATGACTGCCTTCTGAATTAGGCTCCACCTACCTCCACTACTTTATAAAGGAAATGACTGCCTACTGAATTAGGCTCCACCTACCTCCACTACTTTATAAAGGAAATGACTGCCTACTGAATTAGGCCGGTCTGATGACAGAAAATAAAGGAAATGACTGCCTACTGAATTAGGCAGGTCTGATGACAGAAAATAAAGGAAATGACTGCCTACTGAATTAGGCAGGTCTGATGACAGAAAATAAAGGAAATGACTGCCTACTGAATTAGGCAGGTCTGATGACAGAAAATAAAGGAAATGACTGCCTACTGAATTAGGCAGGTCTGATGACAGAAAATAAAGGAAATGACTGCCTACTTCACCCATATTTTATAATATTTTTGGAGACAAAAAGTGGTTTGTAGTTCCAGTAGTTAGCTCCACCACTCCATGGCAAAACACAGTTATTAACTAGTGGAAACACTGCCTAGATTTACATTTAGTTCAACTACCACCAAGCTACTGCGAAATCTAGTTTCATTTATAGTTCAACTACCACCAAGCTACTGCGAAATCTAGTTTCATTTATAGTTCAACTACATGCAGGTCACTACTCACTTCAAAGTCATTATTTTAATGAATTATAGCCATGTTTTCTAAAGAGTAAAGAGTTGAATAAAGAGGTAGTTGTTCCATGCAATAAGAAGAAACATTTTAGGTCATGGGCTTGAATAAACATGAATAAGAAGTAGGAGCCGTTTCATGTTGCTCCTCATAAAGGCAGAGGAGGAGAGGGCTGCTACAGCGTCATGGTGCTCCTCATAAAGGCAGAGGAGGAGAGGGCTGCTGCTACAGCGTCATGGTGCTCCTCATAAAGGCAGAGGAGGAGAGGGGGGCTGCTACAGCGTCATGGTGCTCCTCATAAAGGCAGAGGAGGAGAGGGCTGCTGCTACAGAGTCATGGTGCTCCTCATAAAGGCAGAGGAGGAGAGGGGGGCTGCTACAGCGTCATGGTGCTCCTCATAAAGGCAGAGGAGGAGAGGGGGGCTGCTACAGCGTCATGGTGCTCCTCATAAAGGCAGAGGAGGAGAGTGGGGCTGCTACAGCATCATGGTGCTCCTCATAAAGGCAGAGGAGGAGAGTGGGGCTGCTACAGCGTCATGGTGCTCCTCATAAAGGCAGAGGAGGAGAGGGCTGCTGCTACACAGTCATGGTGCTCCTCATAAAGGCAGAGGAGGAGAGGGCTGCTGCTACAGCGTCATGGTGCTCCTCATAAAGGCAGAGGAGGAGAGGGGGGCTGCTACAGCGTCATGGTGCTCCTCATAAAGGCAGAGGAGGAGAGGGGGGCTGCTACAGCGTCATGGTGCTCCTCATAAAGGCAGAGGAGGAGAGGGGGGCTTCTACAGCCTCATGGTGCTCCTCATAAAGACAGAGGAGGAGAGGAGGGCTGCTACAGCGTCATGGTGCTCCTCATAAAGACAGAGGAGGAGAGGGGGGCTTCTACAGCGTCATGGTGCTCCTCATAAAGGCAGAGGAGGAGAGGGCTGCTACAGCGTCATGGTGCTCCTCATAAAGGCAGAGGAGGAGAGGGGGGCTGCTACAGCGTCATGGTGCTCCTCATAAAGGCAGAGGAGGAGAGGGCTGCTGCTACAGAGTCATGGTGCTCCTCATAAAGGCAGAGGAGGAGAGGGCTGCTGCTACAGAGTCATGGTGCTCCTCATAAAGGCAGAGGAGGAGAGGGGGGCTGCTACAGCGTCATGGTGGTCCTCATAAAGGCAGAGGAGGAGAGGGGGGCTGCTACAGCGTCATGGTGCTCCTCATAAAGGCAGAGGAGGAGAGGGCTGCTGCTACAGCGTCATGGTGCTCCTCATAAAGGCAGAGGAGGAGAGGGGGGCTGCTACAGCGTCATGGTGCTCCTCATAAAGGCAGAGGAGGAGAGGGGGGCTGCTACAGCATCATGGTGCTCCTCATAAAGGCAGAGGAGGAGAGGGGGGCTGCTACAGCGTCATGGTGCTCCTCATAAAGGCAGAGGAGGAGAGGGGGGCTGCTACAGCGTCATGGTGCTCCTCATAAAGGCAGAGGAGGAGAGGGGGGCTGCTACAGCGTCATGGTGCTCCTCATAAAGGCAGAGGAGGAGAGGGGGGCTGCTACAGCGTCATGGTGCTCCTCATAAAGGCAGAGGAGGAGAGGGCTGCTACAGCGTCATGGTGCTCCTCATAAAGGCAGAGGAGGAGAGGGGGGCTGCTACAGCGTCATGGTGCTCCTCATAAAGGCAGAGGAGGAGAGGGCTGCTGCTACAGAGTCATGGTGCTCCTCATAAAGGCAGAGGAGGAGAGGGGGGCTGCTACAGCGTCATGATGCTCCTCATAAAGGCAGAGGAGGAGAGGGGGGCTTCTACAGCGTCATGGTGCTCCTCATAAAGGCAGAGGAGGAGAGGGGGGCTGCTACAGCGTCATGGTGCTCCTCATAAAGGCAGAGGAGGAGAGGAGGGCTGCTACAGCGTCATGGTGCTCCTCATAAAGGCAGAGGAGGAGAGGGGGGCTTCTACAGCGTCATGGTGCTCCTCATAAAGGCAGAGGAGGAGAGGGGGGCTGCTACAGCGTCATGGTGCTCCTCATAAAGGCAGAGGAGGAGAGGGCTGCTGCTACAGCGTCATGGTGCTCCTCATAAAGGCAGAGGAGGAGAGGGGGGCTGCTACAGCGTCATGGTGCTCCTCATAAAGGCAGAGGAGGAGAGGGCTGCTGCTACAGCGTCATGGTGCTCCTCATAAAGGCAGAGGAGGAGAGGGCTGCTGCTACAGCGTCACGGTGCTCCTCATAAAGGCAGAGGAGGAGAGGGGGGCTGCTACAGCGTCACGGTGCTCCTCATAAAGGCAGAGGAGGAGAGGGGGGCTGCTACAGCGTCACGGTGCTCCTCATAAAGGCAGAGGAGGAGAGGGGGGCTGCTACAGCGTCATGGTGCTCCTCATAAAGGCAGAGGAGGAGAGGGGGGCTGCTACAGCGTCATGGTGCTCCTCATAAAGGCAGAGGAGGAGAGGGCTGCTGCTACAGCGTCATGGTGCTCCTCATAAAGGCAGAGGAGGAGAGGGGGGCTGCTACAGCGCCATGGTGCTCCTCATAAAGGCAGAGGAGGAGAGGGCTGCTGCTACAGCGTCATGGTGCTCCTCATAAAGGCAGAGGAGGAGGGAGGGCTGCTACAGCGTCATGGTGCTCCTCATAAAGGCAGAGGAGGAGAGGGCTGCTACAGCGTCATGGTGCTCCTCATAAAGGCAGAGGAGGAGAGGGGGGCTGCTACAGCATCATGGTGCTCCTCATAAAGGCAGAGGAGGAGAGGGGGGCTGCTACAGCGTCATGGTGCTCCTCATAAAGGCAGAGGAGGAGAGGGCTGCTGCTACAGCGTCATGGTGCTCCTCATAAAGACAGAGGAGGAGAGGAGGGCTGCTACAGCGTCATGGTGCTCCTCATAAAGGCAGAGGAGGAGAGGGGGGCTGCTACAGCGTCATGGTGCTCCTCATAAAGGCAGAGGAGGAGAGGGCTGCTGCTACAGCGTCATGGTGCTCCTCATAAAGGCAGAGGAGGAGAGGGGGGCTTCTACAGCGTCATGGTGCTCCTCATAAAGGCAGAGGAGGAGAGGGCTGCTACAGCGTCATGGTGCTCCTCATAAAGGCAGAGGAGGAGAGGGCTGCTACAGCGTCATGGTGCTCCTCATAAAGGCAGAGGAGGAGAGGGGGGCTGCTACAGCGTCATGGTGCTCCTCATAAAGGCAGAGGAGGAGAGGGCTGCTGCTACAGCGTCATGGTGCTCCTCATAAAGGCAGAGGAGGAGAGGGCTGCTACAGCGTCATGGTGCTCCTCATAAAGGCAGAGGAGGAGAGGGGGGCTGCTACAGCGTCATGGTGCTCCTCATAAAGGCAGAGGAGGAGAGGGCTGCTGCTACAGCGTCATGGTGCTCCTCATAAAGGCAGAGGAGGAGAGGGCTGCTACAGCGTCATGGTGCTCCTCATAAAGGCAGAGGAGGAGAGGGGGGCTGCTACAGCATCATGGTGCTCCTCATAAAGGCAGAGGAGGAGAGGGGGGCTGCTACAGCGTCATGGTGCTCCTCATAAAGGCAGAGGAGGAGAGGGGGGCTTCTACAGCGTCATGGTGCTCCTCATAAAGGCAGAGGAGGAGAGGGCTGCTACAGCGTCATGGTGCTCCTCATAAAGGCAGAGGAGGAGAGGGGGGCTGCTACAGCGTCATGGTGCTCCTCATAAAGGCAGAGGAGGAGAGGGCTGCTACAGCGTCATGGTGCTCCTCATAAAGGCAGAGGAGGAGAGGGCTGCTACAGCGTCATGGTGCTCAACATAAAGACAGAGGAGGAGAGGGGGGCTGCTATAGTGTCATGGTGCTCCTCATAAAGGCAGAGGAGGAGAGGGGGGCTTCTACAGCGTCATGGTGCTCCTCATAAAGGCAGAGGAGAAGAGGGTTGCTGCTACAGCATCATGGTGCTCCTCATAAAGGCAGAGGAGGAGAGGGGGGCTGCTACAGCGTCATGGTGCTCCTCATAAAGGCAGAGGAGGAGAGGGGGGCTTCTACAGCGTCATGGTGCTCCTCATAAAGGCAGAGGAGGAGAGGGGGACTGCTACAGCGTCATGGTGCTCCTCATAAAGGCAGAGGAGGAGAGGGGGGCTTCTACAGCGTCATGGTGCTCCTCATAAAGGCAGAGGAGGAGAGGCTTGCTGCTACAGCGTCATGGTGCTCCTCATAAAGGCAGAGGAGGAGAGGGGGGCTGCTACAGCGTCATGGTGCTCCTCATAAAGGCAGAGGAGGAGAGGGCTGCTGCTACAGCGTCATGGTGCTCCTCATAAAGGCAGAGGAGGAGAGGGGGGCTGCTACAGCGTCATGGTGCTCCTCATAAAGGCAGAGGGGGAGAGGGGGGCTGCTACAGCGTCATGGTGCTCCTCATAAAGTCAGAGGAGGAGAGGGCTGCTACAGCGTCATGGTGCTCCTCATAAAGGCAGAGGAGGAGAGGGCTGCTGCTACAGCGTCATGGTGCTCCTCATAAAGGCAGAGGAGGAGAGGGCTGCTGCTACAGCGTCATGGTGCTCCTCATAAAGGCAGAGGAGGAGAGGG
This sequence comes from Salvelinus fontinalis, assembly GCF_029448725.1. Classification (NCBI taxonomy): domain Eukaryota; kingdom Metazoa; phylum Chordata; class Actinopteri; order Salmoniformes; family Salmonidae; genus Salvelinus; species Salvelinus fontinalis. The sequence continues at coordinate 51,674,205 of NC_074680.1, forward strand.
CTGCTACAGCGTCATGGTGCTCCTCATAAAGGCAGAGGAGGAGAGGGGGGCTGCTACAGCGTCATGGTGCTCCTCATAAAGGCAGAGGAGAAGAGGGCTGCTGCTACAGCGTCATGGTGCTCCTCATAAAGGCAGAGGAGGAGAGGGCTGCTGCTACAGCGTCATGGTGCTCCTCATAAAGGCAGAGGAGGAGAGGGCTGCTGCTACAGCGTCATGGTGCTCCTCATAAAGGCAGAGGAGGAGAGGGGGGCTGCTACAGCGTCATAGTGCTCCTCATAAAGGCAGAGGAGGAGAGGGGGGCTGCTACAGCGTCATGGTGCTCCTCATAAAGGCAGAGGAGGAGAGGGGGGCTGCTACAGCGTCATGGTGCTCCTCATTAAGGCAGAGGAGGAGATGGCTGCTGCTACAGCGTCATGGTGCTCCTCATAAAGGCAGAGGAGGAGAGGGCTGCTGCTACAGCGTCATGGTGCTCCTCATAAAGGCAGAGGAGGAGAGGGGGGCTGCTACAGCGTCATGGTGCTCCTCATAAAGGCAGAGGAGGAGAGGGCTGCTGCTACAGCGTCATGGTGCTCCTCATAAAGTCAGATGAGGAGAGGGGGGCTGCTACAGCGTCATGGTGCTCCTCATAAAGGCAGAGAAGGAGAGGGCTGCTGCTACAGCGTCACGGTGCTCCTCATAAAGGCAGAGGAGGAGAGGGGGGCTGCTACAGCGTCATGGTGCTCCTCATAAAGGCAGAGGAGGAGATGGGGGCTGCTACAGCGTCGTGGTGCTCCTCATAAAGGCAGAGGAGGAGATGGGGGCTGCTACAGCGTCATGGTGCTCCTCATAAAGGCAGAGGAGGAGAGGGGGGCTGCTACAGCGTCATGGTGCTCCTCATAAAGGCAGAGGAGGAGAGGGGGGCTGCTACAGCGTCATGGTGCTCCTCATAAAGTCAGAGGAGGAGAGGGCTGCTGCTACAGCGTCATGGTGCTCCTCAAAGTCAGATGAGGAGAGGGGGGCTGCTACAGCGTCATGGTGCTCCTCATAAAGGCAGAGGAGGAGAGGGCTGCTACAGCGTCATGGTGCTCCTCATAAAGGCAGAGGAGGAGAGGGGGGCTGCTACAGCGTCATGGTGCTCCTCATAAAGGCAGAGTAGGAGAGGGCTGCTGCTACAGCGTCATGGTGCTCCTCATAAAGTCAGATGAGGAGAGGGGGGCTGCTACAGCGTCATGGTGCTCCTCATAAAGTCAGAGGAGGAGAGGGCTGCTACAGCGTCATGGTGCTCCTCATAAAGGCAGAGGAGGAGAGGGGGACTGCTACAGCGTCATGGTGCTCCTCATAAAGGCAGAGGAGGAGAGGGGGGCTGCTACAGCGTCATGGTGCTCCTCATAAAGTCAGAGGAGGAGAGGGGGGCTGCTACAGCGTCATGGTGCTCCTCATAAAGTCAGAGGAGGAGAGGGCTGCTGCTACAGCGTCATGGTGCTCAACATAAAGACAGAGGAGGAGAGGGGGGCTGCTATAGTGTCATGGTGCTCCTCATAAAGGCAGAGGAGGAGAGGGGGGCTTCTACAGCGTCATGGTGCTCCTCATAAAGGCAGAGGAGAAGAGGGTTGCTGCTACAGCATCATGGTGCTCCTCATAAAGGCAGAGGAGGAGAGGGGGGCTGCTACAGCGTCATGGTGCTCCTCATAAAGGCAGAGGAGGAGAGGGGGGCTTCTACAGCGTCATGGTGCTCCTCATAAAGGCAGAGGAGGAGAGGGGGGCTGCTACAGCGTCATGGTGCTCCTCATAAAGGCAGAGGAGGAGAGGGGGGCTTCTACAGCGTCATGGTGCTCCTCATAAAGGCAGAGGAGGAGAGGCTTGCTGCTACAGCGTCATGGTGCTCCTCATAAAGGCAGAGGAGGAGAGGGGGGCTGCTACAGCGTCATGGTGCTCCTCATAAAGGCAGAGGAGGAGAGGGCTGCTGCTACAGCGTCATGGTGCTCCTCATAAAGGCAGAGGAGGAGAGGGGGGCTGCTACAGCGTCATGGTGCTCCTCATAAAGGCAGAGGAGGAGAGGGCTGCTGCTACAGCGTCATGGTGCTCCTCATAAAGGCAGAGGAGGAGAGGGCTGCTACAGCGTCATGGTGCTCCTCATAAAGGCAGAGGAGGAGAGGGGGGCTGCTACAGCGTCATGGTGCTCCTCATAAAGGCAGAGGAGAAGAGGGCTGCTGCTACAGCGTCATGGTGCTCCTCATAAAGGCAGAGGAGGAGAGGGCTGCTGCTACAGCGTCATGGTGCTCCTCATAAAGGCAGAGGAGGAGAGGGCTGCTGCTACAGCGTCATGGTGCTCCTCATAAAGGCAGAGGAGGAGAGGGGGGCTGCTACAGCGTCATAGTGCTCCTCATAAAGGCAGAGGAGGAGAGGGGGGCTGCTACAGCGTCATGGTGCTCCTCATAAAGGCAGAGGAGGAGAGGGGGGCTGCTACAGCGTCATGGTGCTCCTCATAAAGGCAGAGGAGGAGAGTGGGGCTGCTACAGCGTCATGGTGCTCCTCATTAAGGCAGAGGAGGAGATGGCTGCTGCTACAGCGTCATGGTGCTCCTCATAAAGGCAGAGGAGGAGAGGGCTGCTGCTACAGCGTCATGGTGCTCCTCATAAAGTCAGATGAGGAGAGGGGGGCTGCTACAGCGTCATGGTGCTCCTCATTAAGGCAGAGGAGGAGATGGCTGCTGCTACAGCGTCATGGTGCTCCTCATAAAGGCAGAGGAGGAGAGGGCTGCTGCTACAGCGTCATGGTGCTCCTCATAAAGTCAGATGAGGAGAGGGGGGCTGCTACAGCGTCATGGTGCTCCTCATAAAGGCAGAGAAGGAGAGGGCTGCTGCTACAGCGTCACGGTGCTCCTCATAAAGGCAGAGGAGGAGAGGGGGGCTGCTACAGCGTCATGGTGCTCCTCATAAAGGCAGAGGAGGAGATGGGGGCTGCTACAGCGTCGTGGTGCTCCTCATAAAGGCAGAGGAGGAGATGGGGGCTGCTACAGCGTCATGGTGCTCCTCATAAAGGCAGAGGAGGAGAGGGGGGCTGCTACAGCGTCATGGTGCTCCTCATAAAGGCAGAGGAGGAGAGGGGGGCTGCTACAGCGTCATGGTGCTCCTCATAAAGTCAGAGGAGGAGAGGGCTGCTGCTACAGCGTCATGGTGCTCCTCAAAGTCAGATGAGGAGAGGGGGGCTGCTACAGCGTCATGGTGCTCCTCATAAAGGCAGAGGAGGAGAGGGCTGCTACAGCGTCATGGTGCTCCTCATAAAGGCAGAGGAGGAGAGGGGGGCTGCTACAGCGTCATGGTGCTCCTCATAAAGGCAGAGTAGGAGAGGGCTGCTGCTACAGCGTCATGGTGCTCCTCATAAAGTCAGATGAGGAGAGGGGGGCTGCTACAGCGTCATGGTGCTCCTCATAAAGTCAGAGGAGGAGAGGGCTGCTACAGCGTCATGGTGCTCCTCATAAAGGCAGAGGAGGAGAGGGGGACTGCTACAGCGTCATGGTGCTCCTCATAAAGGCAGAGGAGGAGAGGGGGGCTGCTACAGCGTCATGGTGCTCCTCATAAAGTCAGAGGAGGAGAGGGGGGCTGCTACAGCGTCATGGTGCTCCTCATAAAGTCAGAGGAGGAGAGGGCTGCTGCTACAGCGTCATGGTGCTCCTCATAAAGTCAGAGGAGGAGAGGGGGGCTGCTACAGCGTCATGGTGCTCCTCATAAAGGCAGAGGAGGAGAGGGGGGCTGCTACAGCGTCATGGTGCTCCTCATAAAGGCAGAGGAGGAGAGGGCTGCTGCTACAGCGTCATGGTGCTCCTCATAAAGGTAGAGGAGGAGAGGGCTGCTGCTACAGCATCAGGGTGCTACTCATAAAGGCAGAGGAGGAGAGGGCTGCTGCTACAGCGTCATGGTGCTCCTCATAAAGGCAGAGGAGGAGAGGGCTGCTGCTACAGCGTCATGGTGCTCCTCATAAAGGCAGAGGAGGAGAGGGCTGCTGCTACAGCGTCATGGTGCTCCTCATAAAGGCAGAGGAGGAGAGGGCTGCTGCTACAGCGTCAGGGTGCTCCTCATAAAGGCAGAGGAGGAGAGGGGGGCTGCTACAGCGTCATGGTGCTCCTCATAAAGGCAGAGGAGGAGAGGGCTGCTGCTACAGCGTCAGGGTGCTCCTCATAAAGGCAGAGGAGGAGAGGGGGGCTGCTACAGCGTCATGGTGCTCCTCATAAAGGCAGAGGAGGAGAGGGCTGCTGCTACAGCGTCATGGTGCTCCTCATAAAGGCAGAGGAGGAGAGGGGGGCTGCTACAGCGTCATGGTGCTCCTCATAAAGGCAGAGGAGGAGAGGGGGGCTGCTACAGCGTCATGGTGCTCCTCATAAAGGCAGAGGAGGAGAGGGCTGCTGCTACAGCGTCATGGTGCTCCTCATAAAGGCAGAGGAGGAGAGGGCTGCTGCTACAGCGTCATGGTGCTCCTCATAAAGGCAGAGGGGGAGAGGGCTGCTGCTACAGCGTCATGGTGCTCCTCATAAAGGCAGAGGAGGAGAGGGCTGCTGCTACAGCGTCATGGTGCTCCTCATAAAGGCAGAGGAGGAGAGGGGGGCTGCTACAGCGTCATGGTGCTCCTCATAAAGGCAGAGGAGGAGAGGAGGGCTGCTACAGCGTCATGGTGCTCCTCATAAAGGCAGAGGAGGAGAGGGGGGCTTCTACAGTGTCATGGTGCTCCTCATAAAGGCAGAGGAGGAGAGGGGGGCTGCTACAGCGTCATGGTGCTCCTCATAAAGGCAGAGGAGGAGAGGGCTGCTGCTACAGCGTCATGGTGCTCCTCATAAAGGCAGAGGAGGAGAGGGCTGCTGCTACAGCGTCAGGGTGCTACTCATAAAGGCAGAGGAGGAGAGGGCTGCTGCTACAGCGTCATGGTGCTCCTCATAAAGGCAGAGGAGGAGAGGGCTGCTGCTACAGCGTCATGGTGCTCCTCATAAAGGCAGAGGAGGAGAGGGCTGCTGCTACAATGTCAGGGTGCTCCTCATAAAGGCAGAGGAGGAGAGGGGGGCTGCTACAGCGTCATGGTGCTCCTCATAAAGGCAGAGGAGGAGAGGGCTGCTGCTACAGCGTCAGGGTGCTCCTCATAAAGGCAGAGGAGGAGAGGGGGGCTGCTACAGCGTCATGGTGCTCCTCATAAAGGCAGAGGAGGAGAGGGCTGCTGCTACAGCGTCATGGTGCTCCTCATAAAGGCAGAGGAGGAGAGGGGGGCTGCTACAGCGTCATGGTGCTCCTCATAAAGGCAGAGGAGGAGAGGGGGGCTGCTACAGCGTCATGGTGCTCCTCATAAAGGCAGAGGAGGAGAGGGCTGCTGCTACAGCGTCATGGTGCTCCTCATAAAGGCAGAGGAGGAGAGGGCTGCTGCTACAGCGTCATGGTGCTCCTCATAAAGGCAGAGGGGGAGAGGGCTGCTGCTACAGCGTCATGGTGCTCCTCATAAAGGCAGAGGAGGAGAGGCTTGCTGCTACAGCGTCATGGTGCTCCTCATAAAGGCAGAGGAGGAGAGGGGGGCTGCTACAGCGTCATGGTGCTCCTCATAAAGGCAGAGGAGGAGAGGAGGGCTGCTACAGCGTCATGGTGCTCCTCATAAAGGCAGAGGAGGAGAGGGGGGCTGCTACAGCATCATGGTGCTCCTCATAAAGACAGAGGAGGAGAGGGGGGCTGCTACAGCGTCATGGTGCTCCTCATAAAGGCAGAGGAGGAGAGGGGGGCTGCTACAGCGTCAGGGTGCTCCTCATAAAGGCAGAGGAGGAGAGGGCTGCTGCTACAGCGTCATGGTGCTCCTCATAAAGGCAGAGGGGGAGAGGGCTGCTGCTACAGCGTCATGGTGCTCCTCATAAAGGCAGAGGAGGAGAGGGCTGCTGCTACAGCGTCATGGTGCTCCTCATAAAGGCAGAGGGGGAGAGGGCTGCTGCTACAGCGTCATGGTGCTCCTCATAAAGGCAGAGGAGGAGAGGGCTGCTGCTACAGCGTCATGGTGCTCCTCATAAAGGCAGAGGAGGAGAGGGGGGCTGCTACAGCGTCATGGTGCTCCTCATAAAGGCAGAGGAGGAGAGGGGGGCTGCTACAGCGTCATGGTGCTCCTCATAAAGGCAGAGGAGGAGAGGAGGGCTGCTACAGCGTCATGGTGCTCCTCATAAAGGCAGAGGAGGAGAGGGGGGCTGCTACAGCGTCATGGTGCTCCTCATAAAGGCAGAGGAGGAGAGGGCTGCTGCTACAGCGTCAGGGTGCTCCTCATAAAGGCAGAGGAGGAGAGGGGGGCTGCTACAGCGTCATGGTGCTCCTCATAAAGGCAGAGGAGGAGAGGGCTGCTGCTACAGCGTCATGGTGCTCCTCATAAAGGCAGAGGGGGAGAGTGGGGCTGCTACAGCGTCATGGTGCTCCTCATAAAGGCAGAGGAGGAGAGGGCTGCTGCTACAGCGTCATGGTGCTCCTCATAAAGGCAGAGGAGGAGAGGGCTGCTGCTACAGCGTCATGGTGCTCCTCATAAAGGCAGAGGAGGAGAGGGGGGCTGCTACAGCGTCATGGTGCTCCTCATAAAGGCAGAGGAGGAGAGGGCTGCTGCTACAGCGTCATGGTGCTCCTCATAAAGGCAGAGGAGGAGAGGGGGGCTGCTACAGCGTCATGGTGCTCCTCATAAAGGCAGAGGAGGAGATGGGGGCTGCTACAGCGTCATGGTGCTCCTCATAAAGGCAGAGGAGGAGAGGGCTGCTGCTACAGCGTCATGGTGCTCCTCATAAAGGCAGAGGAGGAGAGGGGGGCTGCTACAGCGTCATGGTGCTCCTCATAAAGGCAGAGGAGGAGAGGGCTGCTGCTACAGCGTCATGGTGCTCCTCATAAAGGCAGAGGAGGAGAGGGCTGCTGCTACAGCGTCATGGTGCTCCTCATAAAGGCAGAGGAGGAGAGGGCTGCTGCTACAGCGTCATGGTGCTCCTCATAAAGGCAGAGGAGGAGAGGGCTGCTGCTACAATGTCAGGGTGCTCCTCATAAAGGCAGAGGAGGAGAGGGGGGCTGCTACAGCGTCATGGTGCTCCTCATAAAGGCAGAGGAGGAGAGGGCTGCTGCTACAGCGTCAGGGTGCTCCTCATAAAGGCAGAGGAGGAGAGGGGGGCTGCTACAGCGTCATGGTGCTCCTCATAAAGGCAGAGGAGGAGAGGGCTGCTGCTACAGCGTCATGGTGCTCCTCATAAAGGCAGAGGAGGAGAGAGGGGCTGCTACAGCGTCATGGTGCTCCTCATAAAGGCAGAGGAGGAGAGGGCTGCTGCTACAGCGTCATGGTGCTCCTCATTAAGGCAGAGGAGGAGAGGGGGGCTGCTACAGCGTCATGGTGCTCCTCATAAAGGCAGAGGAGGAGAGGAGGGCTGCTACAGCGTCATGGTGCTCCTCATAAAGGCAGAGGAGGAGAGGGGGGCTGCTACAGCATCATGGTGCTCCTCATAAAGACAGAGGAGGAGAGGGGGGCTGCTACAGCGTCTTGGTGCTCCTCATAAAGGCAGAGGGAGAGGGCTGCTGCTACAGCGTCATGGTGCTCCTCATAAAGGCAGAGGAGGAGAGGGCTGCTACAGCGTCATGGTGCTCCTCATAAAGGCAGAGGAGGAGAGGGCTGCTGCTACAGCGTCATGGTGCTCCTCATAAAGGCAGAGGAGGAGAGGGCTGCTGCTACAGCGTCATGGTGCTCCTCATAAAGGCAGAGGAGGAGAGGGGGGCTGCTACAGCGTCATGGTGCTCCTCATAAAGGCAGAGGAGGAGAGGGGGGCTGCTACAGCGTCATGGTGCTCCTCATAAAGGCAGAGGAGGAGAGGAGGGCTGCTACAGCGTCATGGTGCTCCTCATAAAGGCAGAGGAGGAGAGGGGGGCTGCTACAGCGTCATGGTGCTCCTCATAAAGGCAGAGGAGGAGAGGGGGGCTGCTACAGCGTCATGGTGCTCCTCATAAAGGCAGAGGAGGAGAGGGGGGCTGCTACAGCGTCATGGTGCTCCTCATAAAGGCAGAGGAGGAGAGGGCTGCTGCTACAATGTCAGGGTGCTCCTCATAAAGGCAGAGGAGGAGAGGGGGGCTGCTACAGCGTCATGGTGCTCCTCATAAAGGCAGAGGAGGAGAGGGCTGCTGCTACAGCGTCAGGGTGCTCCTCATAAAGGCAGAGGAGGAGAGGGGGGCTGCTACAGCGTCATGGTGCTCCTCATAAAGGCAGAGGAGGAGAGGGCTGCTGCTACAGCGTCATGGTGCTCCTCATAAAGGCAGAGGAGGAGAGGGGGGCTGCTACAGCGTCATGGTGCTCCTCATAAAGGCAGAGGAGGAGAGGGCTGCTGCTACAGCGTCATGGTGCTCCTCATAAAGGCAGAGGAGGAGAGGGGAGCTTCTACAGCGAATCAGGGAGAACAACTGTCCCGACAGTCGACAAGTCTGAATGTGCTCTTTTAGCTCAACTCTTTACCAAAGATCACAAACTAAAAAGAAGAAATTGTCAATAGGATTGAGTGAGTCAAAAACCAGCATATGATTTCGTAACCGTATTACTAGATAATATGCTACATTGTTTCACAAACCGCGCTGGTAGCATCCACTTCTACACAAACTTACCTGTTCCTATCAGAGTAAAAAAAAAAGCCTACAGTCCATTTTCTGATCACAGGCATTTTGTTAAAATTTTACAAACATCAAAAGTTACACCTTTAATCAATCTTAAAACGAATCATGTATGTTAATAGTGGTACTGTATATTAATAAGCTTATTTAGGCAACGCAAACAAACACTGATTTATTATAAAATAACCCATATGCAAATACAACTTTATGCAAATACAACTTGTGTACTGACTTCAAGTAACTCTTTTAAAAAAGTAATGTAATTCATGCATAACAGCACGCAGTACTATAGTAATAACATGTTAAACGTTAATCAACAACTCCCTCAAAGGTTACCGAGCTCAGTTGTTGATTGGTCTGTATTTAGGAAACAGAAGATAACTTCTCAATGAATTGAATTAGTTAAAGACATGCTCCTGAACTTTGGCGACTATTAAATATGTTTTAAACCTCCCGCTTTTGTCTAGAGTTTTGGGACACTCCCGACTAGTAACATGTGTGTGTGTGATTAAAACAAAAGGTTTTCCTAGTAAAGCGTCGGGGGCCTAGTAGGTGGGTTGTGTGTGAGGGTGGTCTCTCTACGTCTTACTTGTCTGGAGTGGGACTTTGGCTCTGGCGGTTTGAAGAAGGAATCGGGGAGCTTTCTCATCCTCATGGGGACGGAGGGGGGGACGCTGGTATTTTTCGGGTTCATTACAGCGTTGAAAAGGGCCTCCAGATCCGTCTCCGAGTCTCCCCGGACGTGGACTATCTGGTGACCGGCTGGAGGGTTGTGCTGGCTGGGATCCATGCTTATTCCAACAACAATACAACTATTTGCCCGAGAAAAAATGGCTATAAAAGATTCAAAGAGACAAAATCAATGCAACGTTTCCTTTACAACGAAACTGGAAACCTCAAATCATCGAACCTCCAAAAGAAAAATTCTTCCAAAAGTAAATTCGATGAAGTTGTTAAATTATTGTGAATGTATTTTCTGCCAACAATATGGCTAAAGGCTAACTATGGTAACCTCCGAAAACTCGTCTTTCTGCTGTTTCGGAAAGACACACTAGCTAATATAACAACGCGCATTTCTACCCAACTGTATCTGTAACTTTTCCAAAAAGAAACACAAAGAAAACAGCTAAAAATGTATCTCGAGCAAAACTCAAATAACTGCACAGATTAACTTTCGAGAGTTGACCGATTTTTCCATGAAACACGAGTGACAGCGCGCATTGCAAATCGTTGCCTCCTTTCTCACTGTTGTAAAGTTGAAGCTTGGTTCGCCACTCCGAGCAGGACATCCGAGTCGGACTCATGTGATCTGAACCTCGGAATGGGCAGGGCTTGGGATCATTCACTGGGACAGACACCACATCCCCTTTCTCTTTTCTCCAATGCAACGTTTCATCAACTATTCTTACTACTGTTAGACAGATCTTAGACTGATCCGCCGTGTTTCTGTGTCGGGAAACTCTGTTTTATTGTTATAGCAATTGAAATGCCATTGTATTGTCATGCCTTCCTTAGTAAATGATTAATAAACTATAGTAAACTATAGTCTTAGTAAATAATATCAATTCAAGGGGCTTTATTGGCATGGGAAACATGTGTTAACATTGCCAAAGCAAGTGAAATAGATAATATACAAAAGTGAAACAAACAATACAAATGAACAGTAAACATTACACATACAGAAGTTTCAAAACAATAAAGACATTACAAATGTCATATTATATATATATGCAGTGTTGTAACAATGTACAAATGGTTAAAGCACACAAGTTAAAATAAATAAACATAAATATGGGTTGTATTTACAATGGTGTTTGTTCTTCACTGGTTGCCCTTTTCTGGTGGCAACAAGTCACAAATCTTACTGCTGTGATGTCACACTGTGGTATTTCACCCAGTAGATATGAGAGTTTATCAGAATTGGGTTTGTTTTCTAATTCTTAGTGGGTCTGTGTTATCTGAGGGAAATATGTCTCTCTAATATGGTCATACATTGGGCAGGAGGTTAGGAAGTGCAGCTCAGTTTCCACCTCATTTTGTGGGCAGTGTGCACATAGCCTGTCTTCTCTTGAGAGCCAGGTCTGCCTACGGCGGCCTTTCTCAATAGCAAGGCTATGCTCACTGAGTCTGTACATAGTCAAAGCTTTCCTTAAGTTTGGGTCAGTCACAGTGGTCAGGTATTCTGCCACTGTATACTCTCTGTTTAGGACAAATAGCATTCTAGTTTGCTCTGTTTATTTGTTAATTCTTTCCAATGTGTCAAGTAATTATCTTTTTGTTTTCTCATGATTTGGTTGGGTCTAATTGTGTTGCTGTCCTAGGGCTCTGTGGGGTCTGTGTGTGTTTGTGAACAGAGTCCCAGGACCAGCTTGGTGAGGGGTGTCACGTTCCTGACCTGTTTTCTGTTGTTTTGTATGTGTGTGATGGTCAGGGCGTGAGTTTTGGGTGGGCAGTCTATGTTTTCTGTTTCTATGTTGGTTTTGGGTTGCCTGGTATGGCTCTTAATTAGAGGCAGGTGTTTTGCATTTTCCTCTAATTGAGAGTCATATTAAGGTAGGGTGTTCTCACTGTTTGTTTGTGGGTGATTGTCTCCTGTGTCCTTGTCGGTGTACCACACGGGACTGTAGCGTTTGTTCGGTATTTGTGTAGTCTGTTTTCCCTGTCCTTGCGTTCTTCGTGTTTTATGTAAGTACTCTCGTTCAGGTCTGTCTTCTTCGTTTTGTTGTTTTGTAAAATATTCAAGTGTTCTTCGTGTGTTTAGTTTTGTCTTGTAAATAAAGTTTCATGATGTATTCACAACCCGCTGCACGTTGGTCAAATCCATGCTACTCCTCTTCTGATGAGGAGAAGGAGGAAGCGCGTTACAAGGGGACTCTTCTCCAGGTTCATCTCTCTGTAGGTGATGGCTTTGTTATGGAAGGTTTGGGAATCGCTTCCTTTTAGGTGGTTGTAGAATTTAACGGCTCTTTTCTGGATTTCAATAATTATCGGGTATCGGCCTAATTCTGCTCTGCATGCATTATTTGGTGTTCTACGTTGTACACTGAGGATATTTTTGCAGAATTCTGCACGCAGAGTCTCAATTTGGTGTTTGTCCCATTTTGTGAATTCTTGGTTGGTGAGCGGACCCCAGATCTCACAACCATAAAGGGCAATGGGTTATATAACTTGATTCAAGTACTTTTGGCCAGATCCTAATTGGGATGTCGAATTTTATGTTCATTTTGATGGCATAGAAGGCCCTTCTTGCCTTGTCTCTCAGATCGTTCACAGCTTTGTGGAGGTTACTTGTGGTGCTGATGTTTAGGCCGAGGTATGTATCGTTTTGTGTGCTCTATGGCAACGGTGTCTAGATGGAATTTGTATTTGTGGTCCTGGCAACTGGACCTTTTCTGGAACACCATTATTTTGGTCTTACTGAGATTTACTGTCAGGGCCCAGGTCTGACAGAATCTGTGCAGAAGATCTAGGTGCTGCTGTAGGCCCTCATTGGTTGGGGACAGAAGCACCAGATCATCAGCAAACAGTAGACGTTTGACTTCAGATTCTAGTAGGGTGAGACCGGGTGCTGCAGACTGGTCTAGTAGGGTGAGGCCGGGTGCTGCAGACTGGTCTAGTAGGGTGAGGCCGGGTGCTGCAGACTGTTCTAGTAGGGTGAGGCCGGGTGCTGCAGACTGGTCTAGTAGGGTGAGGCCTGGTGCTGCAGACTGTTCTAGTAGGGTGAGGCCGGGTGCTGCAGACTGGTCTAGTAGGGTGAGGCCGGGTGCTGCAGACTGTTCTAGTAGGGTGAGGTGCTGCAGACTGGTCTAGTAGGGTGAGGCCGGGTGCTGCAGACTGGTCTAGTAGGGTGAGGCCGGGTGCTGCAGACTGGTCTAGTAGGGTGAGGTCGGGTGCTGCAGACTGTTCTAGTAGGGTGAGGCCGGGTGCTGCAGACTGGTCTAGTAGGGTGAGGCCGGGTGCTGCAGACTGTTCTAGTAGGGTGAGGCCGGGTGCTGCAGACTGTTCTAGTAGGGTGAGGCGCTGCAGACTGGTCTAGTAGGGTGAGGCCGGGTGCTGCAGACTGTTCTAGTAGGGTGAGGCCGGGTGCTGCAGACTGTTCTAGTAGGGTGAGGCCGGGTGCTGCAGACTGTTCTAGTAGGGTGAGGCGCTGCAGACTGGTCTAGTAGGGTGAGGCCGGGTGCTGCAGACTGTTCTAGTAGGGTGAGGCCGGGTGCTGCAGACTGTTCTAGTAGGGTGAGGCCGGGTGCTGCAGACTGTTCTAGTGCCCTCGCCAATTCATTGATATATATGTTGAAGAGGGTGGAGCTTAAGCCCTGTCTCACCCCCCGGCCCTGTCTCACCCCCCGGCCCTGTCTCACCCCCCGGCCCTGTCTCACCCCCCGGCCCTGTCTCACCCCACGGCCCTGTCTCACCCCACGGCCCTGTCTCATCCCCCGGCCCGCTCTCACCCCCCGGCCCTGTCTCACCCCACGGCCCTGTCTCACCCCCCGGCCCGCTCTCACCCCCCGGCCCTGTCTCACCCCACGGCCCTGTCTCATCCCCCGGCCCTGTGGAAAGAAATGTGTTTTTTGCCAATTTTAACCGCACACTAGTTGTTTGTGTACATGGGTTTAATAATGTTGTATGTTTTTCCCTCAGCACCACTTACCATCAATTTGTATTCATTCATGCCGAATTGAGTCAAAAGCTTATTTGAAATCAACAAACATGAGAAGATTGCCTTTGTTTTGGTTTGTTTGTTTGTCAATTAGGGTGTGCGGGGTGAATACGTGGTCTGTCTTACGGTAATTTGGTAAAAATCTAATTTTACTTTTGCTCAGAACATTGTTTTCACTGAGGAAATGTACGAGTCTGCTGTTAATGATAATGCAGAGGATTTCCCCAAGGTCGCTGTTGACGCATATCCCACGGTAGTTATTGGGGTCAAATTTGTCTCCACTTTTGTGGATTGGGGTGATCAGTCCTTGGTTCCAAATATTGAGGAAGATGACACAGCTAAGGACGATGTTAAAGAGTTTAAGTATAGCCAATTGGAATTTGTGGTCTGTATATTTTACCATCAACTCCACAGGCCTTTTAAGGTTAGGGTTAGTGGTGGTCACTCAGCCTGTACTTGTATCTGTCTCTGCTTCATATAGAGATAATCAGCCAATTCATATTCCCTGTTTAGGGCCAGATAGAAATTTAGTCGGCTTTGGGATTTTGTTTTGTTTTTCCAATTTTGTAAATATGAATCATTTGATTGGTTCATGATTTTGTTTATTTTAATAATTTTTTACCGAAGCAGTGCTGGTGTCAGCTTGGTTGGTTAGGTCCAACACCAGCTGACTGAGGGCTAGTTTCTGGGCTCAGCTCTTGGGCTTGAAGTGCTTTAAATTATAATAATATTTTCTGTATTTTCATTACCACTGGAATGGGTTAGGGGTTAGGGGTTAGGGGTTAGGGTTAGGGTTAGGGGTTAGGGTTAGGGAAAGCAGCCCAATTCTGCACTACATGGGTTAGGGGTTAGGGATTAGGGTTAGGGGTTAGGGTTAGGGGTTAGCGGTTAGGGTTAGGGGTTAGGGTTAGGGGTTAGGGGTTAGCGGTTAGGGTTAGGGATAGGGGTTAGGGTTAAGGTGAGGGTTAAGGTTAGGGGTTAGGGTTAGGGTTAGGGATAGGGGTTAGGGTGAGGGTTAAGGTTAGGGGTTAGGGTTAGGGAAAGCAGCCCAATTCTGCACTACATGGGTTAGGGTTAGGGTTAAGGTTAGGGGTAGGGTTAGGGATAGGGTTAGGGTTAGGGGTTAAGGTAAGGGTTAAGGTTAGGGGTTAGGGTTAGGGAAAGCAGCCCAATTCTGCACTACATGGGTTAGGGTTAGGGTTAGGGTTAGGGGTTAGGGTTAGGGATTAGGGTTAGGGAGGGTTAGGGTTAAGGTTAGGGTTAGGGGTTAGGGATTAGGGGTTAGGGTTAGGGAAAGCAGCCCAATTCTGCACTACATGGGTTAGGGTTAAGGTTAGGGTTAGGGTTAAGGTTAGGGGTTAGGGAAAGCAGCCCAATTCTGCACTACATGGGTTAGGGTTAGGGTTAGGGGTTAGGTTAGGGGTTAGGGAAAGCAGCCCAATTCTGCACGTAGGGCTTCAATTGGATGTTTGTCCCACATTTTAACGTCCAGTTTATTGAGTGGCCCCCAAACCTCACTTCCGTAAAGAGCGTTTGGGAGGATTACGCTGTAAAATATTTGGGTCCAAATCCTAATTGGGATGTTGATTTTGAAAAATGTATTAATTTTATTAATAAGCATCAACCAGTGGGTCTTGCGACGGGTATACAGAGATGACCAGTTTACAGAGGAGGGCAGTGATGTGTCCTATAAGGAGCATTGGTGGTATATCTGATGACCGAATGGTAAAGAACATTTAGCAGTTCAAGAGCACCCTTACCTGCCGATCTATAAAGTGCATCTCTGTAATCTAGCATGGGTAGGATGGTCATCTGATTCAGGGTTAGTTTGGCAGCTGGGGTGAAAGAGGAGTGATAATACCAACGGCAACAAAATAAAGAATAGTTGTCAACAAATCAGTAAGAAGGGAATAAGATTGAACTAAAAATAAGTACAAAACAATCTGCAACCCTTTGTACATATGTGTCTATTGTGTGTCTGTGAGACAGTGAGTGAATGAAAGGGTCTGTCTAGCCCAGTAGTCTGCATATTAGATACAGTAGTTGGCGCACCTCTCCTATCTCTGATAGTTCTAGGTGTCTTTGCCTAAGGTTATCTCTGCATATGTAGGCTGATGATCTGAATGAGACATGGTGTGGACTGCATCATGTGGTGTACTTCTCTGAAGGACAGTGTTCTGCCCGACCCTGGAGTAGTGCCAGCAGCATACCACCCTGCATACCACTACTGGCTTGCTTCTGAAGCTAAGCAGGGTTGGTCCTGGTCAGGCCCTGGATGGGAGACCAGATGCTGCTGGAAGTGGTGTTGGAGGGCCAGTAGGAGGCACTCTTTCCTCTGGTCTAAAAAATATCCCAATGCCCCAGGGCAGTGATTGGGGACACTGCCCTGTGTAGGGTGCCGTCTTTCGGATGGGACGTTAAACGGGTGTCCTGACTCTCTGAGGTCATTAAAGATCCCATGGCACTTATCGTAAGAGTAGGGGTGTTAACCCCGGTGTCCTGGCTAAATTCCCAATCTGGCCCTCAAACCATCATGGTCACCTAACAATCCCCAGTTTACAATTGGCTCATTCATCCCCCTCCTCTCCCCTGTAACTATTCCCCAGGTCGTTGCTGCAAATGAGAACGTGTTCTCAGTCAACTTACCTGGTAAAATAACGGTAAAATAAAAATAAATAAATAAAAGTGGTCAGAGCTTTGCTGTGATGAGCTGTGTCTCTTTCTGCACTCACTCACTCACTCACTCACTCACTCACTCACTCTCTCTCTAGTTTACTCACTCACTCTCTCTCTAGTTTACTCACTCACTCTCTCTCTAGTTTACTCACTCACTCTCTCTCTAGTTTACTCACTCTCTCTCTCTCTAGTTTACTCACTCTCTCTCTCTCTAGTTTACTCACTCTCTCTCTCTCTAGTTTACTCACTCTCTCTCTCTCTCTAGTTTACTCACTCTCTCTCTCTAGTTTACTCACTCTCTCTCTCTCTAGTTTACTCACTCTCTCTCTCTCTAGTTTACTCACTCTCTCTCTCTCTCTAGTTTACTCACTCTCTCTCTCTCTAGTTTACTCACTCTCTCTCTCTCTAGTTTACTCACTCTCTCTCTCTCTAGTTTACTCACTCTCTCTCTCTCTAGTTTACTCACTCTCTCTCTCTCTAGTTTACTCACTCTCTCTCTCTCTAGTTTACTCACTCTCTCTCTCTCTAGTTTACTCACTCTCTCTCTCTCTAGTTTACTCTCTCTCTCTCTCTCTAGTTTACTCTCTCTCTCTCTCTCTAGTTTACTCTCTCTCTCTCTCTCTAGTTTACTCTCTCTCTCTCTCTAGTTTACTCTCTCTCTCTAGTTTACTCTCTCTCTCTCTCTAGTTTACTCTCTCTCTCTCTCTAGTTTACTCTCTCTCTCTAGTTTACTCTCTCTCTAAAATTAGATTGCACTGTTGCAAATGTAGGCTATGCTATTTTAAAACATTGCATAGCTTATTCTCTCTCTCTCCCTCTCTCTCCCTCTCTCTCTAGTGCTGCTAGAAAAAGTAATCCCATGCAGTTTCCATAATTGTTATGCAAATGAGCGTCCCTGCTCCACTGAGAAATTATTTTGTCAAGACCCAGTCTCTGGACATAGAGGCGCTGTTTCGGCCCTTCTCCCATACATCCAGCTGAATGAATGATGATGAAAGTTTATTATTGTTTTGCAGGCACTGACAGAATATACACTGCTCAAAAAAATAAAGGGAACACTTAAACAACACAGTGTAACTCCAAGTCAATCACACTTCTGTGAAATCAAACTGTCCAAGCAACAGTGATTGACAATAAATTTCACATGCTGTTGTGCAAATGGAATAGACAAAAGGTGGAAATTATAGGCAATTAGCAAGACACCCCCAATAAAGGAGTGGTTCTGCAGGTGGTGACCACAGACCACTTCTCAGTTCCTATGCTTCCTGGCTGATGTTTTGGTCACTTTTGAATGCTGGCGGTGCTTTCACTCTAGTGGTAGCATGAGACGGAGTCTACAACCCACACAAGTGTCTCTGGTAGTGCAGTTCATCCAGGATGGCACATCAATGCGAGCTGTGGCAAGAAGGTTTGCTGTGTCTGTCAGCGTAGTGTCCAGAGCATGGAGGCGCTACCAGGAGACAGGCCAGTACATCAGGAGACGTGGAGGAGGCCGTAGGAGGGCAACAACCCAGCAGCAGGACCGCTACCTCTGCCTAGAAGCATGAGCAATGGATATTAGACCAGTGGAAAACTGTCCTTTGGTCTGATGAGTCCAAATTTGTGTCTTTGTGAGAAGTGAACGGATGTGTGGTTCCCACCATGAAGCATGGAGGAGGAGGTCCTTTGGCCCTGTCTGGGGGTATCTTCGGATGGGGCCAC
Organism: Salvelinus fontinalis; assembly: GCF_029448725.1. Lineage (NCBI taxonomy): Eukaryota > Metazoa > Chordata > Actinopteri > Salmoniformes > Salmonidae > Salvelinus > Salvelinus fontinalis. The sequence goes on from NC_074680.1 coordinate 51,691,845, forward strand.
AGTGTCTCCTGACCGCTCCTGTCTCAGCCTCCAGTATTTATGCTGCAGTAGTTTATGTGTCAGGGGGCTAGGGTCAGTTGGTTATACCTGGAGTACTTCTCCTGTCTTATCCAGTGTCCTGTGTGAATTTAAGTATGCTCTCTCTAATTCTCTCGTTCTCTCTTTCTTTCTCTCTCTCTGAGAACCTGAGCCCTAGGACCATACGTCACGGCAAACCGGGCATGATGACTCCTTGCTGTCCCCAGTCCACCTGGCCTTGCTGCTGTTCCAGTTTCAACTGTTCTGCCTGCGGTTATGGAACCCCTACCTGTCCCAGACCTGCTGTTTTCAACTCTTAATGATTGGCTATGAAAAGCCAACTGAGATTTATTAATGATTATTATTTGACCATGCTTGTCATTTATGAACATTTTGAACATCTTGGCATAGTTCTGTTATAATCTCCACCCGGCACAGCCAGAAGAGGACTGGCCACCCCTCATAGCCTAGTTCCTCTCTAGGTTTCTTCCTAGATTTTGGCCTTTCTAGGGAGTTTTTCCTAGCCACCGTGCTTCTACACCTGCATTGCTTGCTGTTTGGGGTTTTAGGCTGGGTTTCTGTACAGCACTTCGAGATATTAGCTGATGTACGAAGGGCTATATAAAATAAACTTGGTTGATTGATTGAGGTGTGATGGTGTGGGGGTGTTTTGCTGGTGATACTGTCTGTGATTTAGAATTCAAGGCACACTTAACCAGCATGGCTACCACAGCATTCTGCAGCGATACGCCATCCCATCTGGTTTGCGCTTAGTGGGACTATCATTTGTTTTTCAACAGGACAATGACCCATCACACCTCCAGGCTGTGTAAGGGCTATTTGACCAAGAAGGAGAGTGATGGAGTGCTGCATCAGATGACCTGGCCTCCACAATCACCCCGACCTCAACCCAATTGAGATGGTTTGGGATGAGTTGGACCGCAGAGTGACGGAAAAGCAGCCAACAAGTGCTCAGCATATGTGGGAACTCCTTCAAGACGGTTGGAAAAGGTTTCCAGATTAAGCTGGTTGAGAGAATACCAAGAGTGTGCAAAGCTGTCATCAAGACAAGGTGTGGCTACTTTGAAGAATCTAAAACACTTTTTTGGTTACTACATGATTCCATATGTGTTATTTCATAGTTGTGGTGTCTTCACTATTATTCTACAATGTAGAAAATAGTAAAAATAAAGAAAAATCCTTGAATGCGTAGGTGTGTCCAAACTTTCGACTGGTACTGTAGGTTGGCACGGGCTTGAGGCAAAGTACACAATTAACCATTGAGAGGCAGGATGGTTCTAGGGTCACCTAAGTTGATTACACAGCCCCCAATAAGGCAAAAGAAGAAGAAAGTCAGGGAAAGGGTTCAAGGAATTTCATTTCGTTTATCCTGCCTGGTATACATTCTGTTATAAAAAACCTCAAGATCTTCTCGAAATTGTCCACCAATATAAAAACATGAGGTGACCCAAAAAGAACATTTCCACCATGACATAGTAATCCCGTAAGTGGTGGTGAATGGTACGGTGGGAATGAAAACACAGCGTATTGATGCAACTTAAGAAGAAGCTTTCCAAAGAGAAAATAATATCCCCAAAGAATATCAAACAAATTTGCAAACTGGCAGCCACACAAAGAGAGTAAAGCTCTGTCAAAGGGTTTCTGTTGGACTAGAATCCAATACAATGTGCAGGGAGAGTTCAGTTTCTGTTGGACTAGAATACAATACACTGTGCAGGGAGATTTCAGTTTCTGTTGGACTGGAATACAATACAATGTGCAGGGAGAGTTCAGTTTCTGTTGGACTAGAATACAATTCACTGTGCAGGGAGATTTCAGTTTCTGTTGGACTGGAATACAATACAATGTGCAGGGAGAGTTCAGTTTCTGTTGGACTAGAATACAATAAAATGTGCAGGGAGAGTTCAGTTTCTGTTGGACTAGAATCCAATACAATGTGCAGGGAGAGTTCAGTTTCTGTTGGACTAGAATCGAATACAATGTGCAGGGAGAGTTCAGTTTCTGTTGGACTAGAATACAATACAATGTGCAGGGAGAGTTCAGTTTCTGTTGGACTAGAATCGAATACAATGTGCAGGGAGAGTTCAGTTTCTGTTGGACTAGAATACAATACAATGCGCAGGGAGAGTTCAGTTTCTGTTGGACTAGAATCCAATACAATGTGCAGGGAGAGTTCAGTTTCTGTTGGACTAGAATCCAATACAATGTGCAGGGAGAGTTCAGTTTCTGTTGGACTAGAATACAATACAACGTGCAGGGAGAGTTCAGTTTCTGTTGGACTAGAATACAATACAATGTGCAGGGAGAGTTCAGTTTCTGTTGGACTAGAATACAATACAATGTGCAGGGAGAGTTCAGTTTCTGTTGGACTAGAATACAATACAAGATCCATGTTGTTAGGGGTCTTAGTGGTGACATTAGAGTGATCCATGTTGTTAGGGGTCTTAGTGGTGACATTAGAGTGATCCATGTTGTTAGGGGTCTTAGTGGTGACATTAGAGTGATCCATGTTGTTAGGGGTCTTAGTGGTGACAGAGTGATCCATGTTGTTAGGGGTCTTAGTGGTGTCATTAGAGTGATCCATGTTGGTAGGGGTCTTAGTGGTGACATTAGAGTGATCCATGTTGTTAGGGGTCTTAGTGGTGACATTAGAGTGATCCATGTTGTTAGGGGTCTTAGTGGTGACATTAGAGTGATCCATGTTGTTAGGGGTCTTAGTGGTGACATTAGAGTGATCCATGTTGTTAGGGGTCTTAGTGGTGACATTAGAGTGATCCATGTTGTTAGGGGTCTTAGTGGTGACATTAGAGTGATCCATGTTGTTAGGGGTCTTAGTGGTGACAGAGTGATCCATGTTGTTAGGGGTCTTAGTGGTGTCATTAGAGTGATCCATGTTGTTAGGGGTCTTAGTGGTGACATTAGAGTGATCCATGTTGTTAGGGGTCTTAGTGGTGACAGAGTGATCCATGTTGTTAGGGGTCTTAGTGGTGACATTAGAGTGATCCATGTTGTTAGGGGTCTTAGTGATGACAGAGTGATCCATGTTGTTAGGGGTCTTAGTGGTGACATTAGAGTGATCCATGTTGTTAGGGGTCTTAGTGGTGACATTAGAGTGATCCATGTTGTTAGGGGTCTTAGTGGTGACATTAGAGTGATCCATGTTGTTAGGGGTCTTAGTGGTGACATTAGAGTGATCCATGTTGTTAGGGGTCTTAGTGGTGACATTAGAGTGATCCATGTTGTTAGGGGTCTTAGTGGTGACAGAGTGATCCATGTTGTTAGGGGTCTTAGTGGTGACATTAGAGTGATCCATGTTGTTAGGGGTCTTAGTGGTGACAGAGTGATCCATGTCGTTAGGGGTCTTAGTGGTGACATTAGAGTGATCCATGTTGTTAGGGGTCTTAGTGGTGTCATTAGAGTGATCCATGTTGTTAGGGGTCTTAGTGGTGACATTAGAGTGATCCATGTTGTTAGGGGTCTTAGTGGTGACATTAGAGTGATCCATGTTGTTAGGGGTCTTAGTGGTGACATTAGAGTGATCCATGTTGTTAGGGGTCTTAGTGGTGACATTAGAGTGATCCATGTTGTTAGGGGTCTTAGTGGTGACATTAGAGTGATCCATGTTGTTAGGGGTCTTAGTGGTGACATTAGAGTGATCCATGTTGTTAGGGGTCTTAGTGGTGACATTAGAGTGATCCATGTTGTTAGGGGTCTTAGTGGTGACATTAGAGTGATCCATGTTGTTAGGGGTCTTAGTGGTGACATTAGAGTGATCCATGTTGTTAGGGGTCTTAGTGGTGACATTAGAGTGATCCATGTTGTTAGGGGTCTTAGTGGTGACATTAGAGTGATCCATGTTGTTAGGGGTCTTAGTGGTGACATTAGAGTGATCCATGTTGTTAGGGGTCTTAGTGGTGACATTAGAGTGATCCATGTTGTTAGGGGTCTTAGTGGTGACATTAGAGTGATCCATGTTGTTAGGGGTCTTAGTGGTGTCATTAGAGTGATCCATGTTGTTAGGGGTCTTAGTGGTGACATTAGAGTGATCCATGTTGTTAGTGGTCTTAGTGGTGACATTAGAGTGATCCATGTTGTTAGGGGTCTTAGTGGTGTCATTAGAGTGATCCATGTTGGTAGGGGTCTTAGTGGTGACATTAGAGTGATCCATGTTGTTAGGGGTCTTAGTGGTGACAGAGTGATCCATGTTGTTAGGGGTCTTAGTGGTGACATTAGAGTGATCCATGTTGTTAGGGGTCTTAGTGGTGTCATTAGAGTGATCCATGTTGTTAGGGGTCTTAGTGGTGACATTAGAGTGATCCATGTTGTTAGGGGTCTTAGTGGTGACATTAGAGTGATCCATGTTGTTAGGGGTCTTAGTGGTGACAGAGTGATCCATGTTGTTAGGGGTCTTAGTGGTGACAGAGTGATCCATGTTGTTAGGGGTCTTAGTGGTGACATTAGAGTGATCCATGTTGTTAGGGGTCTTAGTGGTGACATTAGAGTGATCCATGTTGTTAGGGGTCTTAGTGGTGACATTAGAGTGATCCATGTTGTTAGGGGTCTTAGTGGTGTCATTAGAGTGATCCATGTTGTTAGGGGTCTTAGTGGTGTCATTAGAGTGATCCATGTTGGTAGGGGTCTTAGTGGTGACATTAGAGTGATCCATGTTGTTAGGGGTCTTAGTGGTGACAGAGTGATCCATGTTGTTAGGGGTCTTAGTGGTGTCATTAGAGTGATCCATGTTGGTAGGGGTCTTAGTGGTGACATTAGAGTGATCCATGTTGTTAGGGGTCTTAGTGGTGACAGAGTGATCCATGTTGTTAGGGGTCTTAGTGGTGACACTAGAGTGATCCATGTTGTTAGGGGTCTTAGTGGTGACAGAGTGATCCATGTTGTTAGGGGTCTTAGTGGTGACAGAGTGATCCATGTTGTTAGGGGTCTTAGTGGTGTCATTAGAGTGATCCATGTTGTTAGGGGTCTTAGTGGTGTCATTAGAGTGATCCATGTTGTTAGGGGTCTTAGTGGTGACAGAGTGATCCATGTTGTTAGGGGTCTTAGTGGTGACATTAGAGTGATCCATGTTGTTAGGGGTCTTAGTGGTGTCATTAGAGTGATCCATGTTGGTAGGGGTCTTAGTGGTGACATTAGAGTGATCCATGTTGTTAGGGGTCTTAGTGGTGTCATTAGAGTGATCCATGTTGGTAGGGGTCTTAGTGGTGACATTAGAGTGATCCATGTTGTTAGGGGTCTTAGTGGTGACATTAGAGTGATCCATGTTGTTAGGGGTCTTAGTGGTGTCATTAGAGTGATCCATGTTGTTAGGGGTCTTAGTGGTGTCATTAGAGTGATCCATGTTGTTAGGGGTCTTAGTGGTGTCATTAGAGTGATCCATGTTGGTAGGGGTCTTAGTGGTGACAGAGTGATCCATGTTGTTAGGGGTCTTAGTGGTGACAGAGTGATCCATGTTGTTAGGGGTCTTAGTGGTGAAAGAGTGATCCATGTTGTTAGGGGTCTTAGTGGTGACATTAGAGTGATCCATGTTGTTAGGGGTCTTAGTGGTGTCATTAGAGTGATCCATGTTGTTAGGGGTCTTAGTGGTGACATTAGAGTGATCCATGTTGTTAGGGGTCTTAGTGGTGACAGAGTGATCCATGTTGTTAGGGGTCTTAGTGGTGACATTAGAGTGATCCATGTTGTTAGGGGTCTTAGTGGTGACATTAGAGTGATCCATGTTGTTAGGGGTCTTAGTGGTGACAGAGTGATCCATGTTGTTAGGGGTCTTAGTGGTGTCATTAGAGTGATCCATGTTGTTAGGGGTCTTAGTGGTGACATTAGAGTGATCCATGTTGTTAGGGGTCTTAGTGGTGACATTAGAGTGATCCATGTTGTTAGGGGTCTTAGTGGTGACAGAGTGATCCATGTTGTTAGGGGTCTTAGTGGTGACATTAGAGTGATCCATGTTGTTAGGGGTCTTAGTGGTGACATTAGAGTGATCCATGTTGTTAGGGGTCTTAGTGGTGACAGAGTGATCCATGTTGTTAGGGGTCTTAGTGGTGACAGAGTGATCCATGTTGTTAGGGGTCTTAGTGGTGACATTAGAGTGATCCATGTTGTTAGGGGTCTTAGTGGTGTCATTAGAGTGATCCATGTTGTTAGGGGTCTTAGTGGTGACAGAGTGATCCATGTTGTTAGGGGTCTTAGTGGTGACAGAGTGATCCATGTTGTTAGGGGTCTTAGTGGTGACATTAGAGTGATCCATGTTGTTAGGGGTCTTAGTGGTGACAGAGTGATCCATGTTGTTAGGGGTCTTAGTGGTGACAGAGTGATCCATGTTGTTAGGGGTCTTAGTGGTGACAGAGTGATCCATGTTGTTAGGGGTCTTAGTGGTGAAAGAGTGATCCATGTTGTTAGGGGTCTTAGTGGTGACATTAGAGTGATCCATGTTGTTAGGGGTCTTAGTGGTGTCATTAGAGTGATCCATGTTGTTAGGGGTCTTAGTGGTGACAGATTGATCCATGTTAGGGGTCTTAGTGGTGACATTAGAGTGATCCATGTTGTTAGGGGTCTTAGTGGTGACAGAGTGATCCATGTTGTTAGGGGTCTTAGTGGTGACATTAGAGTGATCCATGTTGTTAGGGGTCTTAGTGGTGACATTAGAGTGATCCATGTTGTTAGGGGTCTTAGTGGTGACATTAGAGTGATCCATGTTGTTAGGGGTCTTAGTGGTGTCATTAGAGTGATCCATGTTGTTAGGGGTCTTAGTGGTGTCATTAGAGTGATCCATGTTGGTAGGGGTCTTAGTGGTGACATTAGAGTGATCCATGTTGTTAGGGGTCTTAGTGGTGACATTAGAGTGATCCATGTTGTTAGGGGTCTTAGTGGTGACATTAGAGTGGTCCATGTTGTTAGGGGTCTTAGTGGTGACAGAGTGATCCATGTTGTTAGGGGTCTTAGTGGTGACATTAGAGTGATCCATGTTGTTAGGGGTCTTAGTGGTGACATTAGAGTGATCCATGTTGTTAGGGGTCTTAGTGGTGTCATTAGAGTGATCCATGTTGTTAGGGGTCTTAGTGGTGACATTAGAGTGATCCATGTTGTTAGGGGTCTTAGTGGTGACATTAGTGATCCATGTTGTTAGGGGTCTTAGTGGTGACATTAGAGTGATCCATGTTGTTAGGGGTCTTAGTGGTGACAGAGTGATCCATGTTGTTAGGGGTCTTAGTGGTGTCATTAGAGTGATCCATGTTGGTAGGGGTCTTAGTGGTGACAGAGTGATCCATGTTGTTAGGGGTCTTAGTGGTGACAGAGTGATCCATGTTGTTAGGGGTCTTAGTGGTGACAGAGTGATCCATGTTGTTAGGGGTCTTAGTGGTGACATTAGAGTGATCCATGTTGTTAGGGGTCTTAGTGGTGACATTAGAGTGATCCATGTTGTTAGGGGTCTTAGTGGTGACATTAGAGTGATCCATGTTGTTAGGGGTCTTAGTGGTGACAGAGTGATCCATGTTGTTAGGGGTCTTAGTGGTGACATTAGAGTGATCCATGTTGTTAGGGGTCTTAGTGGTGACAGAGTGATCCATGTTGTTAGGGGTCTTAGTGGTGACATTAGAGTGATCCATGTTGTTAGGGGTCTTAGTGGTGTCATTAGAGTGATCCATGTTGGTAGGGGTCTTAGTGGTGACAGAGTGATCCATGTTGTTAGGGGTCTTAGTGGTGACAGAGTGATCCATGTTGTTAGGGGTCTTAGTGGTGACAGAGTGATCCATGTTGTTAGGGGTCTTAGTGGTGACATTAGAGTGATCCATGTTGTTAGGGGTCTTAGTGGTGTCATTAGAGTGATCCATGTTGTTAGGGGTCTTAGTGGTGACATTAGAGTGATCCATGTTGTTAGGGGTCTTAGTGGTGACATTAGAGTGATCCATGTTGTTAGAGGTCTTAGTGGTGACAGAGTGATCCATGTTGTTAGGGGTCTTAGTGGTGACAGAGTGATCCATGTTGGTAGGGGTCTTAGTGGTGACATTAGAGTGATCCATGTTGTTAGGGGTCTAAGTGGTGACATTATAGTGATCCATGTTGTTAGGGGTCTTAGTGGTGACATTAGAGTGATCCATGTTGTTAGGGGTCTTAGTGGTGACATTAGAGTGATCCATGTTGTTAGGGGTCTTAGCGGTGACATTAGAGTGATCCATGTTGTTAGGGGTCTTAGTGGTGACATTAGAGTGATCCATGTTGTTAGGGGTCTTAGTGGTGTCATTAGAGTGATCCATGTTGTTAGGGGTCTTAGTGGTGACAGAGTGATCCATGTTGTTAGGGGTCTTAGTGGTGACAGAGTGATCCATGTTGTTAGGGGTCTTAGTGGTGACATTAGAGTGATCCATGTTGTTAGGGGTCTTAGTGGTGACATTAGAGTGATCCATGTTGTTAGGGGTCTTAGTGGTGACATTAGAGTGATCCATGTTGTTAGGGGTCTTAGTGGTGACATTAGAGTGATCCATGTTGTTAGGGGTCTTAGTGGTGACATTAGAGTGATCCATGTTGTTAGGGGTCTTAGTGGTGACATTAGAGTGATCCATGTTGTTAGGGGTCTTAGTGGTGACATTAGAGTGATCCATGTTGTTAGGGGTCTTAGTGGTGACAGAGTGATCCATGTTGTTAGGGGTCTTAGTGGTGACAGAGTGATCCATGTTGTTAGGGGTCTTAGTGGTGACATTAGAGTGATCCATGTTGTTAGGGGTCTTAGTGGTGACATTAGAGTGATCCATGTTGTTAGGGGTCTTAGTGGTGACATTAGAGTGATCCATGTTGTTAGGGGTCTTAGTGGTGACATTAGAGTGATCCATGTTGTTAGGGGTCTTAGTGGTGACATTAGAGTGATCCATGTTGTTAGGGGTCTTAGTGGTGACATTAGAGTGATCCATGTTGTTAGGGGTCTTAGTGGTGACATTAGAGTGATCCATGTTGTTAGGGGTCTTAGTGGTGACATTAGAGTGATCCATGTTGTTAGGGGTCTTAGTGGTGACAGAGTGATCCATGTTGTTAGGGGTCTTAGTGGTGACATTAGAGTGATCCATGTTGTTAGGGGTCTTAGTGGTGACATTAGAGTGATCCATGTTGTTAGGGGTCTTAGTGGTGACATTAGAGTGATCCATGTTGTTAGGGGTCTTAGTGGTGACATTAGAGTGATCCATGTTGTTAGGGGTCTTAGTGGTGACATTAGAGTGATCCATGTTGTTAGGGGTCTTAGTGGTGACATTAGAGTGATCCATGTTGTTAGGGGTCTTAGTGGTGACATTAGAGTGATCCATGTTGTTAGGGGTCTTAGTGGTGACATTAGAGTGATCCATGTTGTTAGGGGTCTTAGTGGTGACATTAGAGTGATCCATGTTGTTAGGGGTCTTAGTGGTGACAGAGTGATCCATGTTGTTAGGGGTCTTAGTGGTGACAGAGTGATCCATGTTGTTAGGGGTCTTAGTGGTGACATTAGAGTGATCCATGTTGTTAGGGGTCTTAGTGGTGACATTAGAGTGATCCATGTTGTTAGGGGTCTTAGTGGTGACATTAGAGTGATCCATGTTGTTAGGGGTCTTAGTGGTGACATTAGAGTGATCCATGTTGTTAGGGGTCTTAGTGGTGACATTAGAGTGATCCATGTTGTTAGGGGTCTTAGTGGTGACATTAGAGTGATCCATGTTGTTAGGGGTCTTAGTGGTGACATTAGAGTGATCCATGTTGTTAGGGGTCTTAGTGGTGACAGAGTGATCCATGTTGTTAGGGGTCTTAGTGGTGACAGAGTGATCCATGTTGTTAGGGGTCTTAGTGGTGACATTAGAGTGATCCATGTTGTTAGGGGTCTTAGTGGTGACAGAGTGATCCATGTCGTTAGCGGTCTTAGTGGTGACATTAGAGTGATCCATGTTGTTAGGGGTCTTAGTGGTGACATTAGAGTGATCCATGTTGTTAGGGGTCTTAGTGGTGACATTAGAGTGATCCATGTTGTTAGGGGTCTTAGTGGTGACATTAGAGTGATCCATGTTGTTAGGGGTCTTAGTGGTGACATTAGAGTGATCCATGTTGTTAGGGGTCTTAGTGGTGACATTAGAGTGATCCATGTTGTTAGGGGTCTTAGTGGTGACATTAGAGTGATCCATGTTGTTAGGGGTCTTAGTGGTGACATTAGAGTGATCCATGTTGTTAGGGGTCTTAGTGGTGACATTAGAGTGATCCATGTTGTTAGGGGTCTTAGTGGTGTCATTAGAGTGATCCATGTTGTTAGGGGTCTTAGTGGTGACATTAGAGTGATCCATGTTGTTAGGGGTCTTAGTGGTGACAGAGTGATCCATGTTGTTAGGGGTCTTAGTGGTGACAAAGTGATCCATGTTGTTAGGGGTCTTAGTGGTGACAGAGTGATCCATGTTGTTAGGGGTCTTAGTGGTGACATTAGAGTGATCCATGTTGTTAGGGGTCTTAGTGGTGACATTAGAGTGATCCATGTTGTTAGGGGTCTTAGTGGTGACATTAGATTGATCCATGTTGTTAGGGGTCTTAGTGGTGTCATTAGAGTGATCCATGTTGTTAGGGGTCTTAGTGGTGTCATTAGTGATCCATGTTGGTAGGGGTCTTAGTGGTGACATTAGAGTGATCCATGTTGTTAGGGGTCTTAGTGGTGACAGAGTGATCCATGTTGTTAGGGGTCTTAGTGGTGTCATTAGAGTGATCCATGTTGTTAGGGGTCTTAGTGGTGACATTAGAGTGATCCATGTTGTTAGGGGTCTTAGTGGTGACAGAGTGATCCATGTTGTTAGGGGTCTTAGTGGTGACATTAGAGTGATCCATGTTGTTAGGGGTCTTAGTGGTGACATTAGAGTGATCCATGTTGGTAGGGGTCTTAGTGGTGACATTAGAGTGATCCATGTTGGTAGGGGTCTTAGTGGTGTCATTAGAGTGATCCATGTTGTTAGGGGTCTTAGTGGTGTCATTAGAGTGATCCATGTTGTTAGGGTTCTTAGTGGTGACAGAGTGATCCATGTTGTTAGGGGTCTTAGTGGTGACATTAGAGTGATCCATGTTGTTAGGGGTCTTAGTGGTGTCATTAGAGTGATCCATGTTGGTAGGGGTCTTAGTGGTGACAGAGTGATCCATGTTGTTAGGGGTCTTAGTGGTGACAGAGTGATCCATGTTGTTAGGGGTCTTAGTGGTGACAGAGTGATCCATGTTGTTAGGGGTCTTAGTGGTGACATTAGAGTGATCCATGTTGTTAGGGGTCTTAGTGGTGTCATTAGAGTGATCCATGTTGTTAGGGGTCTTAGTGGTGACATTAGAGTGATCCATGTTGTTAGGGGTCTTAGTGGTGTCATTAGAGTGATCCATGTTGTTAGGGGTCTTAGTGGTGACAGAGTGATCCATGTTGTTAGGGGTCTTAGTGGTGACAGAGTGATCCATGTTGTTAGGGGTCTTAGTGGTGACAGAGTGATCCATGTTGTTAGGGGTCTTAGTGGTGACATTAGAGTGATCCATGTTGTTAGGGGTCTTAGTGGTGACATTAGAGTGATCCATGTTGTTAGGGGTCTTAGTGGTGACATTAGAGTGATCCATGTTGTTAGGGGTCTTAGTGGTGACATTAGAGTGATCCATGTTGTTAGGGGTCTTAGTGGTGACAGAGTGATCCATGTTGTTAGGGGTCTTAGTGGTGACAGAGTGATCCATGTTGTTAGGGGTCTTAGTGGTGACATTAGAGTGATCCATGTTGTTAGGGGTCTTAGTGGTGACATTAGAGTGATCCATGTTGTTAGGGGTCTTAGTGGTGACAGAGTGATCCATGTTGTTAGGGGTCTTAGTGGTGTCATTAGAGTGATCCATGTTGTTAGGGGTCTTAGTGGTGTCATTAGAGTGATCCATGTTGTTAGGGGTCTTAGTGGTGACATTAGAGTGATCCATGTTGTTAGGGGTCTTAGTGGTGACAGAGTGATCCATGTTGTTAGGGGTCTTAGTGGTGTCATTAGAGTGATCCATGTTGTTAGGGGTCTTAGTGGTGACATTAGAGTGATCCATGTTGTTAGGGGTCTTAGTGGTGACAGAGTGATCCATGTTGTTAGGGGTCTTAGTGGTGACATTAGAGTGATCCATGTTGTTAGGGGTCTTAGTGGTGACATTAGAGTGATCCATGTTGTTAGGGGTCTTAGTGGTGTCATTAGAGTGATCCATGTTGTTAGGGGTCTTAGTGGTGACATTAGAGTGATCCATGTTGTTAGGGGTCTTAGTGGTGACATTAGAGTGATCCATGTTGTTAGGGGTCTTAGTGGTGTCATTAGAGTGATCCATGTTGTTAGGGGTCTTAGTGGTGAAATTAGAGTGATCCATGTTGTTAGGGGTCTTAGTGGTGACATTAGAGTGATCCATGTTGTTAGGGGTCTTAGTGGTGACAGAGTGATCCATGTTGTTAGGGGTCTTAGTGGTGACATTAGAGTGATCCATGTTGTTAGGGGTCTTAGTGGTGACATTAGAGTGATCCATGTTGTTAGGGGTCTTAGTGGTGACATTAGAGTGATCCATGTTGTTAGGGGTCTTAGTGGTGACATTAGTAATCCATGTTGTTAGGGGTCTTAGTGGTGACATTAGAGTGATCCATGTTGTTAGGGGTCTTAGTGGTGACATTAGAGTGATCCATGTTGTTAGGGGTCTTAGTGGTGACATTAGAGTGATCCATGTTGTTAGGGGTCTTAGTGGTGACATTAGAGTGATCCATGTTGTTAGGGGTCTTAGTGGTGACATTAGAGTGATCCATGTTGTTAGGGGTCTTAGTGGTGACATTAGAGTGATCCATGTTGTTAGGGGTCTTAGTGGTGACATTAGAGTGATCCATGTTGTTAGGGGTCTTAGTGGTGACATTAGAGTGATCCATGTTGTTAGGGGTCTTAGTGGTGACATTAGAGTGATCCATGTTGTTAGGGGTCTTAGTGGTGACATTAGAGTGATCCATGTTGTCAGGGGTCTTAGTGGTGACATTAGAGTGATCCATGTTGTCAGGGGTCTTAGTGGTGTCATGAGAGTGATCCATGTTGTCAGGGGTCTTAGTGGTGTCATGAGAGTGATCCATGTTGTTAGGGGTCTTAGTGGTGACATTAGAGTGATCCATGTTGTTAGGGGTCTTAGTGGTGACATTAGAGTGATCCATGTTGTTAGGGGTCTTAGTGGTGACATTAGAGTGATCCATGTTGTTAGGGGTCTTAGTGGTGACATTAGAGTGATCCATGTTGTTAGGGGTCTTAGTGGTGACATTAGAGTGATCCATGTTGTTAGGGGTCTTAGTGGTGACATTAGAGTGATCCATGTTGTTAGGGGTCTTAGTGGTGACATTAGAGTGATCCATGTTGTTAGGGGTCTTAGTGGTGACAGAGTGATCCATGTTTTTAGGGGTCTTAGTGGTGACAGAGTGATCCATGTTGTTAGGGGTCTTAGTGGTGACATTAGAGTGATCCATGTTGTTAGGGGTCTTAGTGGTGACATTAGAGTGATCCATGTTGTTAGGGGTCTTAGTGGTGACATTAGAGTGATCCATGTTGTTAGGGGTCTTAGTGGTGGCATTAGAGTGATCCATGTTGTTAGGGGTCTTAGTTGTGACATTAGAGTGATCCATGTTGTTAGGGGTCTTAGTGGTGACAGAGTGATCCATGTTGTTAGGGGTCTTAGTGGTGACATTAGAGTGATCCATGTTGTTAGGGGTCTTAGTGGTGACATTAGAGTGATCCATGTTGTTAGGGGTCTTAGTGGTGACATTAGAGTGATCCATGTTGTTAGGGGTCTTAGTGGTGACATTAGAGGGATCCATGTTGTTAGGGGTCTTAGTGGTGACATTAGAGTGATCCATGTTGTTAGGGGTCTTAGTGGTGACATTAGAGTGATCCATGTTGTTAGGGGTCTTAGTGGTGACATTAGAGTGATCCATGTTGTTAGGGGTCTTAGTGGTGTCATTAGAGTGATCCATGTTGTTAGGGGTGTTAGTGGTGACAGAGTGATCCATGTTGTTAGGGGTCTTAGTGGTGTCATTAGAGTGATCCATGTTGTTAGGGGTCTTAGTGGTGTCATTAGAGTGATCCATGTTGTTAGGGGTCTTAGTGGTGACATTAGAGTGATCCATGTTGTTAGGGGTCTTAGTGGTGACAGAGTGATCCATGTTGTTAGGGGTCTTAGTGGTGTCATTAGAGTGATCCATGTTGTTAGGGGTCTTAGTGGTGACAGAGTGATCCATGTTGTTAGGGGTCTTAGTGGTGACATTAGAGTGATCCATGTTGTTAGGGGTCTTAGTGGTGACATTAGTGATCCATGTTGTTAGGGGTCTTAGTGGTGACATTAGTGATCCATGTTGTTAGGGGTCTTAGTGGTGACATTAGAGTGATCCATGTTGTTAGGGGTCTTAGTGGTGACATTAGAGTGATCCATGTTGTTAGGGGTCTTAGTGGTGACATTAGAGTGATCCATGTTGTTAGGGGTCTTAGTGGTGACATTAGAGTGATCCATGTTGTTAGGGGTCTTAGTGGTGACATTAGAGTGATCCATGTTGTTAGGGGTCTTAGTGGTGACATTAGAGTGATCCATGTTGTTAGGGGTCTTAGTGGTGTCATTAGAGTGATCCATGTTGTTAGGGGTCTTAGTGGTGTCATTAGAGTGATCCATGTTGTTAGGGGTCTTAGTGGTGACATTAGAGTGATCCATGTTGTTAGGGGTCTTAGTGGTGACATTAGAGTGATCCATGTTGTTAGGGGTCTTAGTGGTGTCATTAGAGTGATCCATGTTGTTAGGGGTCTTAGTGGTGTCATTAGAGTGATCCATGTTGTTAGGGGTCTTAGTGGTGTCATTAGAGTGATCCATGTTGTTAGGGGTCTTAGTGGTGACAGAGTGATCCATGTTGTTAGGGGTCTTAGTGGTGACATTAGAGTGATCCATGTTGTTAGGGGTCTTAGTGGTGACATTAGAGTGATCCATGTTGTTAGGGGTCTTAGTGGTGACATTAGAGTGATCCATGTTGTTAGGGGTCTTAGTGGTGTCATTAGAGTGATCCATGTTGTTAGGGGTCTTAGTGGTGACAGAGTGATCCATGTTGTTAGGGGTCTTAGTGGTGACAGAGTGATCCATGTTGTTAGGGGTCTTAGTGGTGACATTAGAGTGATCCATGTTGTTAGGGGTCTTAGTGGTGTCATTAGAGTGATCCATGTTGTTAGGGGTCTTAGTGGTGACAGAGTGATCCATGTTGTTAGGGGTCTTAGTGGTGACATTAGAGTGATCCATGTTGTTAGGGGTCTTAGTGGTGACATTAGAGTGATCCATGTTGTTAGGGGTCTTAGTGGTGACATTAGAGTGATCCATGTTGTTAGGGGTCTTAGTGGTGTCATTAGAGTGATCCATGTTGTTAGGGGTCTTAGTGGTGACAGAGTGATCCATGTTGTTAGGGGTCTTAGTGGTGACAGAGTGATCCATGTTGTTAGGGGTCTTAGTGGTGACATTAGAGTGATCCATGTTGTTAGGGGTCTTAGTGGTGACATTAGAGTGATCCATGTTGTTAGGGGTCTTAGTGGTGACATTAGAGTGATCCATGTTGTTAGGGGTCTTAGTGGTGACATTAGAGTGATCCATGTTGTTAGGGGTCTTAGTGGTGACAGAGTGATCCATGTTGTTAGGGGTCTTAGTGGTGACATTAGAGTGATCCATGTTGTTAGGGGTCTTAGTGGTGACATTAGAGTGATCCATGTTGTTAGGGGTCTTAGTGGTGACATTAGAGTGATCCATGTTGTCAGGGGTCTTAGTGGTGACATTAGAGTGATCCATGTTGTTAGGGGTCTTAGTGGTGACATTAGAGTGATCCATGTTGTTAGGGGTCTTAGTGGTGACATTAGAGTGATCCATGTTGTCAGGGGTCTTAGTGGTGACATTAGAGTGATCCATGTTGTCAGGGGTCTTAGTGGTGACATTAGAGTGATCCATGTTGTCAGGGGTCTTAGTGGTGTCATGAGAGTGATCCATGTTGTCAGGGGTCTTAGTGGTGACATTAGAGTGATCCATGTTGTCAGGGGTCTTAGTGGTGTCATGAGAGTGATCCATGTTGTCAGGGGTCTTAGTGGTGACATTAGAGTGATCCATGTTGTCAGGGGTCTTAGTGGTGACATTAGAGTGATCCATGTTGTTAGGGGTCTTAGTGGTGACATTAGAGTGATCCATGTTGTTAGGGGTCTTAGTGGTGACAGAGTGATCCATGTTTAGGGGTCTTAGTGGTGACATTAGAGTGATCCATGTTGTTAGGGGTCTTAGTGGTGACATTAGAGTGATCCATGTTGTTAGGGGTCTTAGTGGTGACATTAGAGTGATCCATGTTGTTAGGGGTCTTAGTGGTGACATTAGAGTGATCCATGTTGTTAGGGGTCTTAGTGGTGACATTAGAGTGATCCATGTTGTTAGGGGTCTTAGTGGTGACATTAGAGTGATCCATGTTGTTAGGGGTCTTAGTGGTGACAGAGTGATCCATGTTGTTAGGGGTCTTAGTGGTGACATTAGAGTGATCCATGTTGTTAGGGGTCTTAGTGGTGACAGAGTGATCCATGTTGTTAGGGGTCTTAGTGGTGACAGAGTGATCCATGTTGTTAGGGGTCTTAGTGGTGACATTAGAGTGATCCATGTTGTTAGGGGTCTTAGTGGTGACATTAGAGTGATCCATGTTGTCAGGGGTCTTAGTGGTGTCATTAGAGTGATCCATGTTGTTAGGGGTCTTAGTGGTGACAGAGTGATCCATGTTGTTAGGGGTCTTAGTGGTGTCATTAGAGTGATCCATGTTGTTAGGGGTCTTAGTGGTGACATTAGAGTGATCCATGTTGTTAGGGGTCTTAGTGGTGACAGTGATCCATGTTGTTAGGGGTCTTAGTGGTGACATTAGAGTGATCCATGTTGTTAGGGGTCTTAGTGGTGTCATTAGAGTGATCCATGTTGTTAGGGGTCTTAGTGGTGACATTAGAGTGATCCATGTTGTTAGGGGTCTTAGTGGTGTCATTAGAGTGATCCATGTTGTTAGGGGTCTTAGTGGTGACATTAGAGTGATCCATGTTGTTAGGGGTCTTAGTGGTGTCATTAGAGTGATCCATGTTGTTAGGGGTCTTAGTGGTGTCATTAGAGTGATCCATGTTGTTAGGGGTCTTAGTGGTGACATTAGAGTGATCCATGTTGTTAGGGGTCTTAGTGGTGACAGTGATCCATGTTGTTAGGGGTCTTAGTGGTGACATTAGATTGATCCATGTTGTTAGGGGTCTTAGTGGTGTCATTAGAGTGATCCATGTTGTTAGGGGTCTTAGTGGTGACAGAGTGATCCATGTTGTTAGGGGTCTT
Source organism: Salvelinus fontinalis (assembly GCF_029448725.1). NCBI lineage: Eukaryota > Metazoa > Chordata > Actinopteri > Salmoniformes > Salmonidae > Salvelinus > Salvelinus fontinalis. Next base: position 51,709,248 of record NC_074680.1, read on the forward strand.
AGTGGTGACATTAGAGTGATCCATGTTGTTAGGGGTCTTAGTGGTGACATTAGAGTGATCCATGTTGGTAGGGGTCTTAGTGGTGACATTAGAGTGATCCATGTTGGTAGGGGTCTTAGTGGTGACATTAGAGTGATCCATGTTGGTAGGGGTCTTAGTGGTGTCATTAGAGTTATCCATGTTGTTAGGGGTCTTAGTGGTGACAGAGTGATCCATGTTGTTAGGGGTCTTAGTGGTGACATTAGAGTGATCCATGTTGTTAGGGGTCTTAGTGGTGACATTAGAGTGATCCATGTTGTTAGGGGTCTTAGTGGTGTCATTAGAGTGATCCATGTTGTTAGGGGTCTTAGTGGTGACAGAGTGATCCATGTTGTTAGGGGTCTTAGTGGTGACAGAGTGATCCATGTTGTTAGGGGTCTTAGTTGGAACAGAGTGATCCATGTTGTTAGGGGTCTTAGTGGTGACAGAGTGATCCATGTTGTTAGGGGTCTTAGTGGTGACATTAGAGTGATCCATGTTGTTAGGGGTCTTAGTGGTGACATTAGAGTGATCCATGTTGTTAGGGGTCTTAGTGGTGTCATTAGAGTGATCCATGTTGTTAGGGGTCTTAGTGGTGACAGAGTGATCCATGTTGTTAGGGGTCTTAGTGGTGACAGAGTGATCCATGTTGTTAGGGGTCTTAGTGGTGACAGAGTGATCCATGTTGTTAGGGGTCTTAGTGGTGACAGAGTGATCCATGTTGTTAGGGGTCTTAGTGGTGACATTAGAGTGATCCATGTTGTTAGGGGTCTTAGTGGTGACAGAGTGATCCATGTTGTTAGGGGTCTTAGTGGTGACATTAGTGATCCATGTTGTTAGGGGTCTTAGTGGTGACATTAGAGTGATCCATGTTGTTAGGGGTCTTAGTGGTGACATTAGAGTGATTCATGTTGTTAGGGGTCTTAGTGGTGACATTAGAGTGATCCATGTTGTTAGGGGTCTTAGTGGTGACATTAGAGTGATCCATGTTGTTAGGGGTCTTAGTGGTGACATTAGAGTGATCCATGTTGTTAGGGGTCTTAGTGGTGTCATTAGAGTGATCCATGTTGTTAGGGGTCTTAGTGGTGTCATTAGAGTGATCCATGTTGTTAGGGGTCTTAGTGGTGACATTAGAGTGATCCATGTTGTTAGGGGTCTTAGTGGTGACATTAGAGTGATCCATGTTGTTAGGGGTCTTAGTGGTGACATTAGAGTGATCCATGTTGTTAGGGGTCTTAGTGGTGTCATTAGAGTGATCCATGTTGTTAGGGGTCTTAGTGGTGTCATTAGAGTGATCCATGTTGTTAGGGGTCTTAGTGGTGACAGAGTGATCCATGTTGTTAGGGGTCTTAGTGGTGACATTAGAGTGATCCATGTTGTTAGGGGTCTTAGTGGTGACATTAGAGTGATCCATGTTGTTAGGGGTCTTAGTGGTGACATTAGAGTGATCCATGTTGTTAGGGGTCTTAGTGGTGTCATTAGAGTGATCCATGTTGTTAGGGGTCTTAGTGGTGACATTAGAGTGATCCATGTTGTTAGGGGTCTTAGTGGTGACATTAGAGTGATCCATGTTGTTAGGGGTCTTAGTGGTGACATTAGAGTGATCCATGTTGTTAGGGGTCTTAGTGGTGACATTAGAGTGATCCATGTTGTTAGGGGTCTTAGTGGTGACATTAGAGTGATCCATGTTGTTAGGGGTCTTAGTGGTGACAGAGTGATCCATGTTGTTAGGGGTCTTAGTGGTGACATTAGAGTGATCCATGTTGTTAGGGGTCTTAGTGGTGACATTAGAGTGATCCATGTTGTTAGGGGTCTTAGTGGTGACATTAGAGTGATCCATGTTGTTAGGGGTCTTAGTGGTGACATTAGAGTGATCCATGTTGTTAGGGGTCTTAGTGGTGACATTAGAGTGATCCATGTTGTTAGGGGTCTTAGTGGTGACATTAGAGTGATCCATGTTGTTAGGGGTCTTAGTGGTGACATTAGAGTGATCCATGTTGTTAGGGGTCTTAGTGGTGACATTAGAGTGATCCATGTTGTTAGGGGTCTTAGTGGTGACATTAGAGTGATCCATGTTGTTAGGGGTCTTAGTGGTGACATTAGAGTGATCCATGTTGTTAGGGGTCTTAGTGGTGTCATTAGAGTGATCCATGTTGTTAGGGGTCTTAGTGGTGACAGAGTGATCCATGTTGTTAGGGGTCTTAGTGGTGACAGAGTGATCCATGTTGTTAGGGGTCTTAGTGGTGACAGAGTGATCCATGTTGTTAGGGGTCTTAGTGGTGACAGAGTGATCCATGTTGTTAGGGGTCTTAGTGGTGACATTAGAGTGATCCATGTTGTTAGGGGTCTTAGTGGTGACAGAGTGATCCATGTTGTTAGGGGTCTTAGTGGTGACATTAGTGATCCATGTTGTTAGGGGTCTTAGTGGTGACATTAGAGTGATCCATGTTGTTAGGGGTCTTAGTGGTGACATTAGAGTGATCCATGTTGTTAGGGGTCTTAGTGGTGACATTAGAGTGATCCATGTTGTTAGGGGTCTTAGTGGTGACATTAGAGTGATCCATGTTGTTAGGGGTCTTAGTGGTGACATTAGAGTGATCCATGTTGTTAGGGGTCTTAGTGGTGTCATTAGAGTGATCCATGTTGTTAGGGGTCTTAGTGGTGTCATTAGAGTGATCCATGTTGTTAGGGGTCTTAGTGGTGACATTAGAGTGATCCATGTTGTTAGGGGTCTTAGTGGTGACATTAGAGTGATCCATGTTGTTAGGGGTCTTAGTGGTGACATTAGAGTGATCCATGTTGTTAGGGGTCTTAGTGGTGTCATTAGAGTGATCCATGTTGTTAGGGGTCTTAGTGGTGTCATTAGAGTGATCCATGTTGTTAGGGGTCTTAGTGGTGACAGAGTGATCCATGTTGTTAGGGGTCTTAGTGGTGACATTAGAGTGATCCATGTTGTTAGGGGTCTTAGTGGTGACATTAGAGTGATCCATGTTGTTAGGGGTCTTAGTGGTGACATTAGAGTGATCCATGTTGTTAGGGGTCTTAGTGGTGTCATTAGAGTGATCCATGTTGTTAGGGGTCTTAGTGGTGACATTAGAGTGATCCATGTTGTTAGGGGTCTTAGTGGTGACATTAGAGTGATCCATGTTGTTAGGGGTCTTAGTGGTGACATTAGAGTGATCCATGTTGTTAGGGGTCTTAGTGGTGACATTAGAGTGATCCATGTTGTTAGGGGTCTTAGTGGTGACATTAGAGTGATCCATGTTGTTAGGGGTCTTAGTGGTGACAGAGTGATCCATGTTGTTAGGGGTCTTAGTGGTGACATTAGAGTGATCCATGTTGTTAGGGGTCTTAGTGGTGACATTAGAGTGATCCATGTTGTTAGGGGTCTTAGTGGTGACATTAGAGTGATCCATGTTGTTAGGGGTCTTAGTGGTGACATTAGAGTGATCCATGTTGTTAGGGGTCTTAGTGGTGACATTAGAGTGATCCATGTTGTTAGGGGTCTTAGTGGTGACATTAGAGTGATCCATGTTGTTAGGGGTCTTAGTGGTGACATTAGAGTGATCCATGTTGTCAGGGGTCTTAGTGGTGACATTAGAGTGATCCATGTTGTCAGGGGTCTTAGTGGTGTCATGAGAGTGATCCATGTTGTCAGGGGTCTTAGTGGTGACATTAGAGTGATCCATGTTGTCAGGGGTCTTAGTGGTGTCATGAGAGTGATCCATGTTGTCAGGGGTCTTAGTGGTGACATTAGAGTGATCCATGTTGTCAGGGGTCTTAGTGGTGACATTAGAGTGATCCATGTTGTTAGGGGTCTTAGTGGTGACATTAGAGTGATCCATGTTGTTAGGGGTCTTAGTGGTGACAGAGTGATCCATGTTAGGGGTCTTAGTGGTGACATTAGAGTGATCCATGTTGTTAGGGGTCTTAGTGGTGACATTAGAGTGATCCATGTTGTTAGGGGTCTTAGTGGTGACATTAGAGTGATCCATGTTGTTAGGGGTCTTAGTGGTGACATTAGAGTGATCCATGATGTTAGGGGTCTTAGTGGTGACATTAGAGTGATCCATGTTGTTAGGGGTCTTAGTGGTGACATTAGAGTGATCCATGTTGTTAGGGGTCTTAGTGGTGACATTAGAGTGATCCATGTTGTTAGGGGTCTTAGTGGTGACATTAGAGTGATCCATGTTGTTAGGGGTCTTAGTGGTGACATTAGAGTGATCCATGTTGTTAGGGGTCTTAGTGGTGACAGAGTGATCCATGTTGTTAGGGGTCTTAGTGGTGACATTAGAGTGATCCATGTTGTTAGGGGTCTTAGTGGTGTCATTAGAGTGATCCATGTTGTTAGGGGTCTTAGTGGTGACATTAGAGTGATCCATGTTGTTAGGGGTCTTAGTGGTGACAGAGTGATCCATGTTGTCAGGGGTCTTAGTGGTGACAGAGTGATCCATGTTGTTAGGGGTCTTAGTGGTGACAGAGTGATCCATGTTGTTAGGGGTCTTAGTGGTGACATTAGAGTGATCCATGTTGTTAGGGGTCTTAGTGGTGACAGAGTGATCCATGTTGTTAGGGGTCTTAGTGGTGACATTAGAGTGATCCATGTTGTTAGGGGTCTTAGTGGTGACATTAGAGTGATCCATGTTGTTAGGGGTCTTAGTGGTGACAGAGTGATCCATGTTGTTAGGGGTCTTAGTGGTGACAGAGTGATCCATGTTGTTAGGGGTCTTAGTGGTGACATTAGAGTGATCCATGTTGTTAGGGGTCTTAGTGGTGACATTAGAGTGATCCATGTTGTTAGGGGTCTTAGTGGTGACAGAGTGATCCATGTTGTTAGGGGTCTTGATGGTGACAGAGTGATCCATGTTGTTAGGGGTCTTAGTGGTGACAGAGTGATCCATGTTGTTAGGGGTCTTAGTGGTGACAGAGTGATCCATGTTGGTAGGGGTCTTAGTGGTGACAGAGTGATCCATGTTGTTAGGGGTCTTAGTGGTGACATTAGAGTGATCCATGTTGTTAGGGGTCTTAGTGGTGACAGAGTGATCCATGTTGTTAGGGGTCTTGATGGTGACAGAGTGATCCATGTTGTTAGGGGTCTTAGTGGTGACAGAGTGATCCATGTTGTTAGGGGTCTTAGTGGTGACAGAGTGATCCATGTTGGTAGGGGTCTTAGTGGTGACAGAGTGATCCATGTTGTTAGGGGTCTTAGTGGTGACATTAGAGTGATCCATGTTGTTAGGGGTCTTAGTGGTGACATTAGAGTGATCCATGTTGTTAGGGGTCTTAGTGGTGACATTAGAGTGATCCATGTTGTTAGGGGTCTTAGTGGTGACATTAGAGTGATCCATGTTGTTAGGGGTCTTAGTGGTGACATTAGAGTGATCCATGTTGTTAGGGGTCTTAGTGGTGACATTAGAGTGATCCATGTTGTTAGGGGTCTTAGTGGTGACATTAGAGTGATCCATGTTGTTAGGGGTCTTAGTGGTGACAGAGTGATCCATGTTGTTAGGGGTCTTAGTGGTGACAGAGTGATCCATGTTGTTAGGGGTCTTAGTGGTGACAGAGTGATCCATGTTGTTAGGGGTCTTAGTGGTGACAGAGTGATCCATGTTGTTAGGGGTCTTAGTGGTGACAGAGTGATCCATGTTGTTAGGGGTCTTAGTGGTGACATTAGAGTGATCCATGTTGTTAGGGGTCTTAGTGGTGACATTAGAGTGATCCATGTTGTTAGGGGTCTTAGTGGTGACAGAGTGATCCATGTTGTTAGGGGTCTTAGTGGTGACATTAGAGTGATCCATGTTGTTAGGGGTCTTAGTGGTGACATTAGAGTGATCCATGTTGTTAGGGGTCTTGATGGTGACAGAGTGATCCATGTTGTTAGGGGTCTTAGTGGTGACAGAGTGATCCATGTTGTTAGGGGTCTTAGTGGTGACAGAGTGATCCATGTTGTTAGGGGTCTTAGTGGTGACATTAGAGTGATCCATGTTGTTAGGGGTCTTAGTGGTGACAGAGTGATCCATGTTGTTAGGGGTCTTAGTGGTGACATTAGAGTGATCCATGTTGTTAGGGGTCTTAGTGGTGACATTAGAGTGATCCATGTTGGTAGGGGTCTTAGTGGTGTCATTAGAGTGATCCATGTTGTTAGGGGTCTTAGTGGTGACAGAGTGATCCATGTTGTTAGGGGTCTTAGTGGTGACAGAGTGATCCATGTTGTTAGGGGTCTTAGTGGTGACAGAGTGATCCATGTTGTTAGGGGTCTTAGTGGTGACATTAGAGTGATCCATGTTGTTAGGGGTCTTAGTGGTGACAGAGTGATCCATGTTGTTAGGGGTCTTAGTGGTGACATTAGAGTGATCCATGTTGTTAGGGGTCTTAGTGGTGACATTAGAGTGATCCATGTTGTTAGGGGTCTTAGTGGTGACATTAGAGTGATCCATGTTGTTAGGGGTCTTAGTGGTGACATTAGAGTGATCCATGTTGTTAGGGGTCTTAGTGGTGTCATTAGAGTGATCCATGTTGTTAGGGGTCTTAGTGGTGACAGAGTGATCCATGTTGTTAGGGGTCTTAGTGGTGACAGAGTGATCCATGTTGTTAGGGGTCTTAGTGGTGACAGAGTGATCCATGTTGTTAGGGGTCTTAGTGGTGACATTAGAGTGATCCATGTTGTTAGGGGTCTTAGTGGTGACAGAGTGATCCATGTTGTTAGGGGTCTTGATGGTGACAGAGTGATCCATGTTGTTAGGGGTCTTAGTGGTGACAGAGTGATCCATGTTGTTAGGGGTCTTAGTGGTGACAGAGTGATCCATGTTGGTAGGGGTCTTAGTGGTGACAGAGTGATCCATGTTGTTAGGGGTCTTAGTGGTGACAGAGTGATCCATGTTGTTAGGGGTCTTAGTGGTGTCATTAGAGTGATCCATGTTGTTAGGGGTCTTAGTGGTGACATTAGAGTGATCCATGTTGTTATGGGTCTTAGTGGTGACATTAGAGTGATCCATGTTGTTAGGGGTCTTAGTGGTGACATTAGAGTGATCCATGTTGTTAGGGGTCTTAGTGGTGACATTAGAGTGATCCATGTTGTTAGGGGTCTTAGTGGTGACAGAGTGATCCATGTTGTTAGGGGTCTTAGTGGTGTCATTAGAGTGATCCATGTTGTTAGGGGTCTTAGTGGTGACAGAGTGATCCATGTTGTTAGGGGTCTTAGTGGTGACATTAGAGTGATCCATGTTGTTAGGGGTCTTAGTGGTGTCATTAGAGTGATCCATGTTGTTAGGGGTCTTAGTGGTGACAGAGTGATCCATGTTGTTAGGGGTCTTAGTGGTGACAGAGTGATCCATGTTGTTAGGGGTCTTAGTGGTGACATTAGAGTGATCCATGTTGTTAGGGGTCTTAGTGGTGACAGAGTGATCCATGTTGTTAGGGGTCTTAGTGGTGACATTAGAGTGATCCATGTTGTTAGGGGTCTTAGTGGTGACAGAGTGATCCATGTTGTTAGGGGTCTTAGTGGTGACAGAGTGATCCATGTTGTTAGGGGTCTTAGTGGTGACAGAGTGATCCATGTTGTTAGGGGTCTTAGTGGTGACAGAGTGATCCATGTTGTTAGGGGTCTTAGTGGTGACATTAGAGTGATCCATGTTGTTAGGGGTCTTAGTGGTGACAGAGTGATCCATGTTGTTAGGGGTCTTGATGGTGACAGAGTGATCCATGTTGTTAGGGGTCTTAGTGGTGACAGAGTGATCCATGTTGTTAGGGGTCTTAGTGGTGACAGAGTGATCCATGTTGGTAGGGGTCTTAGTGGTGACAGAGTGATCCATGTTGTTAGGGGTCTTAGTGGTGACAGAGTGATCCATGTTGTTAGGGGTCTTAGTGGTGACATTAGAGTGATCCATGTTGTTAGGGGTCTTAGTGGTGACATTAGAGTGATCCATGTTGTTAGGGGTCTTAGTGGTGACATTAGAGTGATCCATGTTGTTAGGGGTCTTAGTGGTGACATTAGAGTGATCCATGTTGTTAGGGGTCTTAGTGGTGACATTAGAGTGATCCATGTTGTTAGGGGTCTTAGTGGTGACAGAGTGATCCATGTTGTTAGGGGTCTTAGTGGTGACAGAGTGATCCATGTTGTTAGGGGTCTTAGTGGTGACAGAGTGATCCATGTTAGGGGTCTTAGTGGTGACAGAGTGATCCATGTTGTTAGGGGTCTTAGTGGTGACAGAGTGATCCATGTTGTTAGGGGTCTTAGTGGTGACAGAGTGATCCATGTTGTTAGGGGTCTTAGGGGTGACATTAGAGTGATCCATGTTGTTAGGGGTCTTAGCGGTGACATTAGAGTGATCCATGTTGTTAGGGGTCTTAGCGGTGACATTAGAGTGATCCATGTTGTTAGGGGTCTTAGTGGTGACATTAGAGTGATCCATGTTGTTAGGGGTCTTAGCGGTGACATTAGAGTGATCCATGTTGTTAGGGGTCTTAGTGGTGACATTAGAGTGATCCATGTTGTTAGGGGTCTTAGTGGTGACATGAGTGATCCATGTTGTTAGGGGTCTTAGTGGTGACATTAGAGTGATCCATGTTGTTAGGGGTCTTAGTGGTGACATTAGAGTGATCCATGTTGTTAGGGGTCTTAGTGGTGACATTAGAGTGATCCATGTTGTTAGGGGTCTTAGTGGTGACATTAGAGTGATCCATGTTGTTAGGGGTCTTAGTGGTGACATTAGAGTGATCCATGTTGTTAGGGGTCTTAGTGGTGACATTAGAGTGATCCATGTTGTTAGGGGTCTTAGTGGTGACAGAGTGATCCATGTTGTTAGGGGTCTTAGTGGTGACAGAATAATCCATGTTGTTAGGGGTCTTAGTGGTGACATTAGAGTGATCCATGTTGTTAGGGGTCTTAGTGGTGACAGAGTGATCCATGTTGTTAGGGGTCTTAGTGGTGACATTAGAGTGATCCATGTTGTTAGGGGTCTTAGTGGTGACATTAGAGTGATCCATGTTGTTAGGGGTCTTAGTGGTGACAGAGTGATCCATGTTGTTAGGGGTCTTAGTGGTGACAGAGTGATCCATGTTGTTAGGGGTCTTAGTGGTGACAGAGTGATCCATGTTGTTAGGGGTCTTAGTAGTGACAGAGTGATCCATGTTGTTAGGGGTCTTAGTGGTGACAGAGTGATCCATGTTGTTAGGGGTCTTAGTGGTGACATTAGAGTGATCCATGTTGTTAGGGGTCTTAGTGGTGACATTAGAGTGATCCATGTTGTTAGGGGTCTTAGTGGTGACAGAGTGATCCATGTTGTTAGGGGTCTTAGCGGTGACATTAGAGTGATCCATGTTGTTAGGGGTCTTAGCGGTGACATTAGAGTGATCCATGTTGTTAGGGGTCTTAGCGGTGACATTAGAGTGATCCATGTTGTTAGGGGTCTTAGCGGTGACATTAGAGTGATCCATGTTGTTAGGGGCCTTAGCGGTGACATTAGAGTGATCCATGTTGTTAGGGGTCTTAGTGGTGACATTAGAGTGATCCATGTTGTTAGGGGTCTTAGTGGTGACATTAGAGTGATCCATGTTGTTAGGGGTCTTAGTGGTGACATTAGAGTGATCCATGTTGTTAGGGGTCTTAGTGGTGACATGAGTGATCCATGTTGTTAGGGGTCTTAGTGGTGACATGAGTGATCCATGTTGTTAGGGGTCTTAGTGGTGACATTAGAGTGATCCATGTTGTTAGGGGTCTTAGTGGTGACATTAGAGTGATCCATGTTGGTAGGGGTCTTAGTGGTGACATTAGAGTGATCCATGTTGTTAGGGGTCTTAGTGGTGACATTAGAGTGATCCATGTTGTTAGGGGTCTTAGTGGTGACATTAGAGTGATCCATGTTGTTAGGGGTCTTAGTGGTGACATTAGTGATCCATGTTGTTAGGGGTCTTAGTGGTGACATTAGAGTGATCCATGTTGGTAGGGGTCTTAGTGGTGACAGAGTGATCCATGTTGGTAGGGGTCTTAGTGGTGACATTAGAGTGATCCATGTTGTTAGGGGTCTTAGTGGTGACATTAGAGTGATCCATGTTGTTAGGGGTCTTAGTGGTGACAGAGTGATCCATGTTGTTAGGGGTCTTAGTGGTGACATTAGAGTGATCCATGTTGTTAGGGGTCTTAGTGGTGACATTAGAGTGATCCATGTTGTTAGGGGTCTTAGTGGTGTCATTAGAGTGATCCATGTTGTTAGGGGTCTTAGTGGTGTCATTAGAGTGATCCATGTTGTTAGGGGTCTTAGTGGTGACAGAGTGATCCATGTTGTTAGGGGTCTTAGTGGTGACATTAGAGTGATCCATGTTGTTAGGGGTCTTAGTGGTGACATTAGAGTGATCCATGTTGTTAGGGGTCTTAGTGGTGTCATTAGAGTGATCCATGTTGTTAGGGGTCTTAGTGGTGTCATTAGAGTGATCCATGTTGTTAGGGGTCTTAGTGGTGTCATTAGAGTGATCCATGTTGTTAGGGGTCTTAGTGGTGTCATTAGAGTGGTCCATGTTGTTAGGGGTCTTAGTGGTGACATTAGAGTGATCCATGTTGGTAGGGGTCTTAGTGGTGACATTAGAGTGATCCATGTTGGTAGGGGTCTTAGTGGTGACAGAGTGATCCATGTTGTTAGGGGTCTTAGTGGTGACAGAGTGATCCATGTCGTTAAGGGTCTTAGTGGTGACATTAGAGTGATCCATGTTGTTAGGGGTCTTAGTGGTGACAGAGTGATCCATGTTGTTAGGGGTCTTAGTGGTGACATTAGAGTGATCCATGTTGTTAGGGGTCTTAGTGGTGACAGAGTGATCCATGTTGTTAGGGGTCTTAGTGGTGACAGAGTGATCCATGTTGGTAGGGGTCTTAGTGGTGACATTAGTGTGATCCATGTTGTTAGGGGTCTTAGTGGTGACAGAGTGATCCATGTTGTTAGGGGTCTTAGTGGTGACATTAGAGTGATCCATGTTGTTAGGGGTCTTAGTGGTGACATTAGAGTGATCCATGTTGTTAGGGGTCTTAGTGGTGACATTAGAGTGATCCATGTTGTTAGGGGTCTTAGTGGTGACATTAGAGTGATCCATGTTGTTAGGGGTCTTAGTTGTGACATTATAGTGATCCATGTTGTTAGGGGTCTTAGTTGTGACATTAGAGTGATCCATGTTGTTAGGGGTCTTAGTGTTGTCATTAGAGTGATCCATGTTGTTAGAGGTCTTAGTGGTGACATTAGAGTGATCCATGTTGGTAGGGGTCTTAGTGGTGACATTAGAGTGATCCATGTTAGGGGTCTTAGTGGTGTCATTAGACTGATCCATGTTGTTAGGGGTCTTAGTGGTGACAGAGTGATCCATGTTGTTAGGGGTCTTAGTGGTGACAGAGTGATCCATGTTGTTAGGGGTCTTAGTGGTGACATTAGAGTGATCCATGTTGTTAGGGGTCTTAGTGGTGACATTAGAGTGATCCATGTTGTTAGGGGTCTTAGTGGTGTCATTAGAGTGATCCATGTTGTTAGGGGTCTTAGTGGTGTCATTAGAGTGATCCATGTTGTTAGGGGTCTTAGTGGTGACAGAGTGATCCATGTTGTTAGGGGTCTTAGTGGTGACAGAGTGATCCATGTTGTTAGGGGTCTTAGTGGTGACAGAGTGATCCATGTTGTTAGGGGTCTTAGTGGTGACAGAGTGATCCATGTTGTTAGGGGTCTTAGTGGTGACAGAGTGATCCATGTTGTTAGGGGTCTTAGTGGTGACATTAGAGTGATCCATGTTGTTAGGGGTCTTAGTGGTGACATTAGAGTGATCCATGTTGTTAGGGGTCTTAGTGGTGACAGAGTGATCCATGTTGTTAGGGGTCTTAGTGGTGACATTAGAGTGATCCATGTTGTTAGGGGTCTTAGTGGTGACAGAGTGATCCATGTTGTTAGGGGTCTTAGTGGTGACAGAGTGATCCATGTTGTTAGGGGTCTTAGTGGTGACATTAGAGTGATCCATGTTGTTAGGGGTCTTAGTGGTGACAGAGTGATCCATGTTGTTAGGGGTCTTAGTGGTGACAGAGTGATCCATGTTGTTAGGGGTCTTAGTGGTGACATTAGAGTGATCCATGTTGTTAGGGGTCTTAGTGGTGACAGAGTGATCCATGTTGTTAGGGGTCTTAGTGGTGACAGAGTGATCCATGTTGTTAGGGGTCTTAGTGGTGACAGAGTGATCCATGTTGTTAGGGGTCTTAGTGGTGACATTAGAGTGATCCATGTTGTTAGGGGTCTTAGTGGTGACAGAGTGATCCATGTTGTTAGGGGTCTTAGTGGTGACATTAGAGTGATCCATGTTGTTAGGGGTCTTAGTGGTGACATTAGAGTGATCCATGTTGTTAGGGGTCTTAGTGGTGACATTAGAGTGATCCATGTTGTTAGGGGTCTTAGTGGTGACAGAGTGATCCATGTTGTTAGGGGTCTTAGTGGTGACAGAGTGATCCATGTTGTTAGGGGTCTTGGTGGTGACAGAGTGATCCATGTTGTTAGGGGTCTTAGTGGTGACAGAGTGATCCATGTTGTTAGGGGTCTTAGTGGTGACATTAGAGTGATCCATGTTGTTAGGGGTCTTAGTGGTGTCATTAGAGTGATCCATGTTGTTAGGGGTCTTAGTGGTGACATTAGAGTGATCCATGTTGTTAGGGGTCTTAGTGGTGACAGAGTGATCCATGTTGTTAGGGGTCTTAGTGGTGTCATTAGAGTGATCCATGTTGTTAGGGGTCTTAGTGGTGACAGAGTGATCCATGTTGTTAGGGGTCTTAGTGGTGACATTAGAGTGATCCATGTTGTTAGGGGTCTTAGTGGTGACAGAGTGATCCATGTTGTTAGGGGTCTTAGTGGTGACAGAGTGATCCATGTTGTTAGGGGTCTTAGTGGTGACATTAGAGTGATCCATGTTGTTAGGGGTCTTAGTGGTGTCATTAGAGTGATCCATGTTGTTAGGGGTCTTAGTGGTGACATTAGAGTGATCCATGTTGTTAGGGGTCTTAGTGGTGACAGAGTGATCCATGTTGTTAGGGGTCTTAGTGGTGACATTAGAGTGATCCATGTTGTTAGGGGTCTTAGTGGTGACAGAGTGATCCATGTTGTTAGGGGTCTTAGTGGTGACATTAGAGTGATCCATGTTGTTAGGGGTCTTAGTGGTGACAGAGTGATCCATGTTGTTAGGGGTCTTAGTGGTGACATTAGAGTGATCCATGTTGTTAGGGGTCTTAGTGGTGACAGAGTGATCCATGTTGTTAGGGGTCTTAGTGGTGTCATTAGAGTGATCCATGTTGTTAGGGGTCTTAGTGGTGACATTAGAGTGATCCATGTTGTTAGGGGTCTTAGTGGTGACATTAGAGTGATCCATGTTGTTAGGGGTCTTAGTGGTGACAGAGTGATCCATGTTGTTAGGGGTCTTAGTGGTGACAGAGTGATCCATGTTGTTAGGGGTCTTAGTGGTGACATTAGAGTGATCCATGTTGTTAGGGGTCTTAGTGGTGACATTAGAGTGATCCATGTTGTTAGGGGTCTTAGTGGTGACAGAGTGATCCATGTTGTTAGGGGTCTTAGTGGTGACAGAGTGATCCATGTTGTTAGGGGTCTTAGTGGTGACAGAGTGATCCATGTTGTTAGGGGTCTTAGTGGTGACATTAGAGTGATCCATGTCGTTAGGGGTCTTAGTGGTGACAGAGTGATCCATGTCGTTAGGGGTCTTAGTGGTGACATTAGAGTGATCCATGTTGTTAGGGGTCTTAGTGGTGTCATTAGAGTGATCCATGTTGTTAGGGGTCTTAGTGGTGACATTAGAGTGATCCATGTTGTTAGGGGTCTTAGTGGTGACATTAGAGTGATCCATGTTGTTAGGGGTCTTAGTGGTGACATTAGAGTGATCCATGTTGTTAGGGGTCTTAGTGGTGACATTAGAGTGATCCATGTTGTTAGGGGTCTTAGTGGTGACATTAGAGTGATCCATGTTGTTAGGGGTCTTAGTGGTGACATTAGAGTGATCCATGTTGTTAGGGGTCTTAGTGGTGACATTAGAGTGATCCATGTTGTTAGGGGTCTTAGTGGTGACATTAGAGTGATCCATGTTGTTAGGGGTCTTAGTGGTGACATTAGAGTGATCCATGTTGTTAGGGGTCTTAGTGGTGACATTAGAGTGATCCATGTTGTTAGGGGTCTTAGTGGTGACATTAGAGTGATCCATGTTGTTAGGGGTCTTAGTGGTGACATTAGAGTGATCCATGTTGTTAGGGGTCTTAGTGGTGTCATTAGAGTGATCCATGTTGTTAGGGGTCTTAGTGGTGACATTAGAGTGATCCATGTTGTTAGGGGTCTTAGTGGTGTCATTAGAGTGATCCATGTTGTTAGGGGTCTTAGTGGTGTCATTAGAGTGATCCATGTTGTTAGGGGTCTTAGTGGTGACATTAGAGTGATCCATGTTGTTAGGGGTCTTAGTGGTGTCATTAGAGTGATCCATGTTGTTAGGGGTCTTAGTGGTGACATTAGAGTGATCCATGTTGTTAGGGGTCTTAGTGGTGACAGAGTGATCCATGTTGTTAGGGGTCTTAGTGGTGACATTAGAGTGATCCATGTTGTTAGGGGTCTTAGTGGTGACAGAGTGATCCATGTTGTTAGGGGTCTTAGTGGTGACATTAGAGTGATCCATGTTGTTAGGGGTCTTAGTGGTGACATAGAGTGATCCATGTTGTTAGGGGTCTTAGTGGTGACATTAGAGTGATCCATGTTGTTAGGGGTCTTAGTGGTGACAGAGTGATCCATGTTGTTAGGGGTCTTAGTGGTGTCATTAGAGTGATCCATGTTGTTAGGGGTCTTAGTGGTGACATTAGAGTGATCCATGTTGTTAGGGGTCTTAGTGGTGACATTAGAGTGATCCATGTTGTTAGGGGTCTTAGTGGTGACAGAGTGATCCATGTTGTTAGGGGTCTTAGTGGTGACAGAGTGATCCATGTTGTTAGGGGTCTTAGTGGTGACATTAGAGTGATCCATGTTGTTAGGGGTCTTAGTGGTGACATTAGAGTGATCCATGTTGTTAGGGGTCTTAGTGGTGACAGAGTGATCCATGTTGTTAGGGGTCTTAGTGGTGACAGAGTGATCCATGTTGTTAGGGGTCTTAGTGGTGACAGAGTGATCCATGTTGTTAGGGGTCTTAGTGGTGACATTAGAGTGATCCATGTTGTTAGGGGTCTTAGTGGTGACAGAGTGATCCATGTCGTTAGGGGTCTTAGTGGTGACATTAGAGTGATCCATGTTGTTAGGGGTCTTAGTGGTGTCATTAGAGTGATCCATGTTGTTAGGGGTCTTAGTGGTGACATTAGAGTGATCCATGTTGTTAGGGGTCTTAGTGGTGACATTAGAGTGATCCATGTTGTTAGGGGTCTTAGTGGTGACATTAGAGTGATCCATGTTGTTAGGGGTCTTAGTGGTGACATTAGAGTGATCCATGTTGTTAGGGGTCTTAGTGGTGACATTAGAGTGATCCATGTTGTTAGGGGTCTTAGTGGTGACATTAGAGTGATCCATGTTGTTAGGGGTCTTAGTGGTGACATTAGAGTGATCCATGTTGTTAGGGGTCTTAGTGGTGACATTAGAGTGATCCATGTTGTTAGGGGTCTTAGTGGTGACATTAGAGTGATCCATGTTGTTAGGGGTCTTAGTGGTGACATTAGAGTGATCCATGTTGTTAGGGGTCTTAGTGGTGACATTAGAGTGATCCATGTTGTTAGGGGTCTTAGTGGTGACATTAGAGTGATCCATGTTGTTAGGGGTCTTAGTGGTGACATTAGAGTGATCCATGTTGTTAGGGGTCTTAGTGGTGACATTAGAGTGATCCATGTTGTTAGGGGTCTTAGTGGTGACATTAGAGTGATCCATGTTGTTAGGGGTCTTAGTGGTGTCATTAGAGTGATCCATGTTGTTAGGGGTCTTAGTGGTGACATTAGAGTGATCCATGTTGTTAGGGGTCTTAGTGGTGACAGAGTGATCCATGTTGTTAGGGGTCTTAGTGGTGACATTAGAGTGATCCATGTTGTTAGGGGTCTTAGTGGTGACAGAGTGATCCATGTTGTTAGGGGTCTTAGTGGTGACATTAGAGTGATCCATGTTGTTAGGGGTCTTAGTGGTGACATTAGAGTGATCCATGTTGTTAGGGGTCTTAGTGGTGACATTAGAGTGATCCATGTTGTTAGGGGTCTTAGTGGTGACATTAGAGTGATCCATGTTGTTAGGGGTCTTAGTGGTGACATTAGAGTGATCCATGTTGTTAGGGGTCTTAGTGGTGACATTAGAGTGATCCATGTTGTTAGGGGTCTTAGTGGTGACATTAGAGTGATCCATGTTGTTAGGGGTCTTAGTGGTGACATTAGAGTGATCCATGTTGTTAGGGGTCTTAGTGGTGACATTAGAGTGATCCATGTTGTTAGGGGTCTTAGTGGTGACATTAGAGTGATCCATGTTGTTAGGGGTCTTAGTGGTGTCATTAGAGTGATCCATGTTGTTAGGGGTCTTAGTGGTGACATTAGAGTGATCCATGTTGTTAGTGGTCTTAGTGGTGACAGAGTGATCCATGTTGTTAGGGGTCTTAGTGGTGTCATTAGAGTGATCCATGTTGGTAGGGGTCTTAGTGGTGACATTAGAGTGATCCATGTTGTTAGGGGTCTTAGTGGTGACAGAGTGATCCATGTTGTTAGGGGTCTTAGTGGTGACATTAGAGTGATCCATGTTGTTAGGGGTCTTAGTGGTGTCATTAGAGTGATCCATGTTGTTAGGGGTCTTAGTGGTGACATTAGAGTGATCCATGTTGTTAGGGGTCTTAGTGGTGACATTAGAGTGATCCATGTTGTTAGGGGTCTTAGTGGTGACAGAGTGATCCATGTTGTTAGGGGTCTTAGTGGTGACAGAGTGATCCATGTTGTTAGGGGTCTTAGTGGTGACATTAGAGTGATCCATGTTGTTAGGGGTCTTAGTGGTGACATTAGAGTGATCCATGTTGTTAGGGGTCTTAGTGGTGACATTAGAGTGATCCATGTTGTTAGGGGTCTTAGTGGTGTCATTAGAGTGATCCATGTTGTTAGGGGTCTTAGTGGTGTCATTAGAGTGATCCATGTTGGTAGGGGTCTTAGTGGTGACATTAGAGTGATCCATGTTGTTAGGGGTCTTAGTGGTGACAGAGTGATCCATGTTGTTAGGGGTCTTAGTGGTGTCATTAGAGTGATCCATGTTGGTAGGGGTCTTAGTGGTGACATTAGAGTGATCCATGTTGTTAGGGGTCTTAGTGGTGACAGAGTGATCCATGTTGTTAGGGGTCTTAGTGGTGACATTAGAGTGATCCATGTTGTTAGGGGTCTTAGTGGTGACAGAGTGATCCATGTTGTTAGGGGTCTTAGTGGTGACATTAGAGTGATCCATGTTGTTAGGGGTCTTAGTGGTGTCATTAGAGTGATCCATGTTGTTAGGGGTCTTAGTGGTGACATTAGAGTGATCCATGTTGTTAGGGGTCTTAGTGGTGACAGAGTGATCCATGTTGTTAGGGGTCTTAGTGGTGACTAGAGTGATCCATGTTGTTAGGGGTCTTAGTGGTGACAGAGTGATCCATGTTGTTAGGGGTCTTAGTGGTGTCATTAGAGTGATCCATGTTGTTAGGGGTCTTAGTGGTGTCATTAGAGTGATCCATGTTGTTAGGGGTCTTAGTGGTGACAGAGTGATCCATGTTGTTAGGGGTCTTAGTGGTGACATTAGAGTGATCCATGTTGTTAGGGGTCTTAGTGGTGTCATTAGAGTGATCCATGTTGGTAGGGGTCTTAGTGGTGACAGAGTGATCCATGTTGTTAGGGGTCTTAGTGGTGACAGAGTGATCCATGTTGTTAGGGGTCTTAGTGGTGACAGAGTGATCCATGTTGTTAGGGGTCTTAGTGGTGACATTAGAGTGATCCATGTTGTTAGGGGTCTTAGTGGTGTCATTAGAGTGATCCATGTTGTTAGGGGTCTTAGTGGTGACATTAGAGTGATCCATGTTGTTAGGGGTCTTAGTGGTGACAGAGTGATCCATGTTGTTAGGGGTCTTAGTGGTGACAGAGTGATCCATGTTGTTAGGGGTCTTAGTGGTGACATTAGAGTGATCCATGTTGTTAGGGGTCTTAGTGGTGACATTAGAGTGATCCATGTTGTTAGGGGTCTTAGTGGTGACATTAGAGTGATCCATGTTGTTAGGGGTCTTAGTGGTGACATTAGAGTGATCCATGTTGTTAGGGGTCTTAGTGGTGACATTAGAGTGATCCATGTTGTTAGGGGTCTTAGTGGTGACATTAGAGTGATCCATGTTGTTAGGGGTCTTAGTGGTGACATTAGAGTGATCCATGTTGTTAGGGGTCTTAGTGGTGACAGAGTGATCCATGTTGTTAGGGGTCTTAGTGGTGACATTAGAGTGATCCATGTTGTTAGGGGTCTTAGTGGTGACAGAGTGATCCATGTTGTTAGGGGTCTTAGTGGTGACATTAGAGTGATCCATGTTGTTAGGGGTCTTAGTGGTGACATTAGAGTGATCCATGTTGTTAGGGGTCTTAGTGGTGACAGAGTGATCCATGTTGTTAGGGGTCTTAGTGGTGACATTAGAGTGATCCATGTTGTTAGGGGTCTTAGTGGTGTCATTAGAGTGATCCATGTTGTTAGGGGTCTTAGTGGTGACATTAGAGTGATCCATGTTGTTAGGGGTCTTAGTGGTGACATTAGAGTGATCCATGTTGTTAGGGGTCTTAGTGGTGACAGAGTGATCCATGTTGTTAGGGGTCTTAGTGGTGACATTAGAGTGATCCATGTTGTTAGGGGTCTTAGTGGTGACATTAGAGTGATCCATGTTGTTAGGGGTCTTAGTGGTGACATTAGAGTGATCCATGTTGTTAGGGGTCTTAGTGGTGACATTAGAGTGATCCATGTTGTTAGGGGTCTTAGTGGTGTCATTAGAGTGATCCATGTTGTTAGGGGTCTTAGTGGTGTCATTAGAGTGATCCATGTTGTTAGGGGTCTTAGTGGTGACATTAGAGTGATCCATGTTGTTAGGGGTCTTAGTGGTGACAGAGTGATCCATGTTGTTAGGGGTCTTAGTGGTGTCATTAGAGTGATCCATGTTGTTAGGGGTCTTAGTGGTGACATTAGAGTGATCCATGTTGTTAGGGGTCTTAGTGGTGACAGAGTGATCCATGTTGTTAGGGGTCTTAGTGGTGACATTAGAGTGATCCATGTTGTTAGGGGTCTTAGTGGTGACAGAGTGATCCATGTTGTTAGGGGTCTTAGTGGTGACAGAGTGATCCATGTTGTTAGGGGTCTTAGTGGTGTCATTAGAGTGATCCATGTTGTTAGGGGTCTTAGTGGTGTCATTAGAGTGATCCATGTTGTTAGGGGTCTTAGTGGTGACAGAGTGATCCATGTTGTTAGGGGTCTTAGTGGTGACATTAGAGTGATCCATGTTGTTAGGGGTCTTAGTGGTGTCATTAGAGTGATCCATGTTGTTAGGGGTCTTAGTGGTGACAGAGTGATCCATGTTGTTAGGGGTCTTAGTGGTGACAGAGTGATCCATGTTGTTAGGGGTCTTAGTGGTGACAGAGTGATCCATGTTGTTAGGGGTCTTAGTGGTGACAGAGTGATCCATGTTGTTAGGGGTCTTAGTGGTGACAGAGTGATCCATGTTGTTAGGGGTCTTAGTGGTGACAGAGTGATCCATGTTGTTAGGGGTCTTAGTGGTGACATTAGAGTGATCCATGTTGTTAGGGGTCTTAGTGGTGACATTAGAGTGATCCATGTTGTTAGGGGTCTTAGTGGTGACATTAGAGTGATCCATGTTGTTAGGGGTCTTAGTGGTGACATTAGAGTGATCCATGTTGTTAGGGGTCTTAGTGGTGACATTAGAGTGATCCATGTTGTTAGGGGTCTTAGTGGTGACATTAGAGTGATCCATGTTGTTAGGGGTCTTAGTGGTGACATTAGAGTGATCCATGTTGTTAGGGGTCTTAGTGGTGACATTAGAGTGATCCATGTTGTTAGGGGTCTTAGTGGTGACATTAGAGTGATCCATGTTGTTAGGGGTCTTAGTGGTGACATTAGAGTGATCCATGTTGTTAGGGGTCTTAGTGGTGACAGAGTGATCCATGTTGTTAGGGGTCTTAGTGGTGACAGAGTGATCCATGTTGTTAGGGGTCTTAGTGGTGACAGAGTGATCCATGTTGTTAGGGGTCTTAGTGGTGACATTAGAGTGATCCATGTTGTTAGGGGTCTTAGTGGTGACATTAGAGTGATCCATGTTGTTAGGGGTCTTAGTGGTGACATTAGAGTGATCCATGTTGTTAGGGGTCTTAGTGGTGACATTAGAGTGATCCATGTTGTTAGGGGTCTTAGTGGTGACATTAGAGTGATCCATGTTGTTAGGGGTCTTAGTGGTGACATTAGAGTGATCCATGTTGTTAGGGGTCTTAGTGGTGACATTAGAGTGATCCATGTTGTTAGGGGTCTTAGTGGTGACATTAGAGTGATCCATGTTGTTAGGGGTCTTAGTGGTGACAGAGTGATCCATGTTGTTAGGGGTCTTAGTGGTGACATTAGAGTGATCCATGTTGTTAGGGGTCTTAGTGGTGACAGAGTGATCCATGTTGTTAGGGGTCTTAGTGGTGACATTAGAGTGATCCATGTTGTTAGGGGTCTTAGTGGTGACATTAGAGTGATCCATGTTGTTAGGGGTCTTAGTGGTGACATTAGAGTGATCCATGTTGTTAGGGGTCTTAGTGGTGACATTAGAGTGATCCATGTTGTTAGGGGTCTTAGTGGTGACATTAGAGTGATCCATGTTGTTAGGGGTCTTAGTGGTGACATTAGAGTGATCCATGTTGTTAGGGGTCTTAGTGGTGACATTAGAGTGATCCATGTTGTTAGGGGTCTTAGTGGTGACATTAGAGTGATCCATGTTGTTAGGGGTCTTAGTGGTGACATTAGAGTGATCCATGTTGTTAGGGGTCTTAGTGGTGACATTAGAGTGATCCATGTTGTTAGGGGTCTTAGTGGTGACAGAGTGATCCATGTTGTTAGGGGTCTTAGTGGTGACAGAGTGATCCATGTTGTTAGGGGTCTTAGTGGTGACAGAGTGATCCATGTTGTTAGGGGTCTTAGTGGTGACATTAGAGTGATCCATGTTGTTAGGGGTCTTAGTGGTGACATTAGAGTGATCCATGTTGTTAGGGGTCTTAGTGGTGACATTAGAGTGATCCATGTTGTTAGGGGTCTTAGTGGTGACATTAGAGTGATCCATGTTGTTAGGGGTCTTAGTGGTGACATTAGAGTGATCCATGTTGTTAGGGGTCTTAGTGGTGACATTAGAGTGATCCATGTTGTTAGGGGTCTTAGTGGTGACATTAGAGTGATCCATGTTGTTAGGGGTCTTAGTGGTGACAGAGTGATCCATGTTGTTAGGGGTCTTAGTGGTGACATTAGAGTGATCCATGTTGTTAGGGGTCTTAGTGGTGACAGAGTGATCCATGTTGTTAGGGGTCTTAGTGGTGACATTAGAGTGATCCATGTTGTTAGGGGTCTTAGTGGTGACATTAGAGTGATCCATGTTGTTAGGGGTCTTAGTGGTGACATTAGAGTGATCCATGTTGTTAGGGGTCTTAGTGGTGACATTAGAGTGATCCATGTTGTTAGGGGTCTTAGTGGTGACATTAGAGTGATCCATGTTGTTAGGGGTCTTAGTGGTGACATTAGAGTGATCCATGTTGTTAGGGGTCTTAGTGGTGACATTAGAGTGATCCATGTTGTTAGGGGTCTTAGTGGTGACATTAGAGTGATCCATGTTGTTAGGGGTCTTAGTGGTGACATTAGAGTGATCCATGTTGTTAGGGGTCTTAGTGGTGACATTAGAGTGATCCATGTTGTTAGGGGTCTTAGTGGTGACATTAGAGTGATCCATGTTGTTAGGGGTCTTAGTGGTGACATTAGAGTGATCCATGTTGTTAGGGGTCTTAGTGGTGTCATTAGAGTGATCCATGTTGTTAGGGGTCTTAGTGGTGACAGAGTGATCCATGTTGTTAGGGGTCTTAGTGGTGACATTAGAGTGATCCATGTTGTTAGGGGTCTTAGTGGTGACAGAGTGATCCATGTTGTTAGGGGTCTTAGTGGTGACATTAGAGTGATCCATGTTGTTAGGGGTCTTAGTGGTGACATTAGAGTGATCCATGTTGTTAGGGGTCTTAGTGGTGACATTAGAGTGATCCATGTTGTTAGGGGTCTTAGTGGTGACATTAGAGTGATCCATGTTGTTAGGGGTCTTAGTGGTGACATTAGAGTGATCCATGTTGTTAGGGGTCTTAGTGGTGACATTAGAGTGATCCATGTTGTTAGGGGTCTTAGTGGTGACATTAGAGTGATCCATGTTGTTAGGGGTCTTAGTGGTGACATTAGAGTGATCCATGTTGTTAGGGGTCTTAGTGGTGACATTAGAGTGATCCATGTTGTTAGGGGTCTTAGTGGTGTCATTAGAGTGATCCATGTTGTTAGGGGTCTTAGTGGTGACATTAGAGTGATCCATGTTGTTAGGGGTCTTAGTGGTGACAGAGTGATCCATGTTGTTAGGGGTCTTAGTGGTGTCATTAGAGTGATCCATGTTGTTAGGGGTCTTAGTGGTGACATTAGAGTGATCCATGTTGTTAGGGGTCTTAGTGGTGACATTAGAGTGATCCATGTTGTTAGGGGTCTTAGTGGTGACATTAGAGTGATCCATGTTGTTAGGGGTCTTAGTGGTGACATTAGAGTGATCCATGTTGTTAGGGGTCTTAGTGGTGACATTAGAGTGATCCATGTTGTTAGGGGTCTTAGTGGTGACATTAGAGTGATCCATGTTGTTAGGGGTCTTAGTGGTGACAAGAGTGATCCATGTTGTTAGGGGTCTTAGTGGTGACAGAGTGATCCATGTTGTTAGGGGTCTTAGTGGTGACATTAGAGTGATCCATGTTGTTAGGGGTCTTAGTGGTGACATTAGAGTGATCCATGTTGTTAGGGGTCTTAGTGGTGACATTAGAGTGATCCATGTTGTTAGGGGTCTTAGTGGTGTCATTAGAGTGATCCATGTTGTTAGGGGTCTTAGTGGTGTCATTAGTGATCCATGTTGGTAGGGGTCTTAGTGGTGACATTAGAGTGATCCATGTTGTTAGGGGTCTTAGTGGTGACAGAGTGATCCATGTTGTTAGGGGTCTTAGTGGTGTCATTAGAGTGATCCATGTTGGTAGGGGTCTTAGTGGTGACATTAGAGTGATCCATGTTGTTAGGGGTCTTAGTGGTGACAGAGTGATCCATGTTGTTAGGGGTCTTAGTGGTGACATTAGAGTGATCCATGTTGTTAGGGGTCTTAGTGGTGACAGAGTGATCCATGTTGTTAGGGGTCTTAGTGGTGACAGAGTGATCCATGTTGTTAGGGGTCTTAGTGGTGTCATTAGAGTGATCCATGTTGTTAGGGGTCTTAGTGGTGTCATTAGAGTGATCCATGTTGTTAGGGGTCTTAGTGGTGACAGAGTGATCCATGTTGTTAGGGGTCTTAGTGGTGACATTAGAGTGATCCATGTTGTTAGGGGTCTTAGTGGTGTCATTAGAGTGATCCATGTTGTTAGGGGTCTTAGTGGTGACAGAGTGATCCATGTTGTTAGGGGTCTTAGTGGTGACAGAGTGATCCATGTTGTTAGGGGTCTTAGTGGTGACATTAGAGTGATCCATGTTGTTAGGGGTCTTAGTGGTGACATTAGAGTGATCCATGTTGTTAGGGGTCTTAGTGGTGACAGAGTGATCCATGTTGTTAGGGGTCTTAGTGGTGACAGAGTGATCCATGTTGTTAGGGGTCTTAGTGGTGTCATTAGAGTGATCCATGTTGTTAGGGGTCTTAGTGGTGACAGAGTGATCCATGTTGTTAGGGGTCTTAGTGGTGACATTAGAGTGATCCATGTTGTTAGGGGTCTTAGTGGTGACAGAGTGATCCATGTTGTTAGGGGTCTTAGTGGTGACAGAGTGATCCATGTTGTTAGGGGTCTTAGTGGTGACAGAGTGATCCATGTTGTTAGGGGTCTTAGTGGTGACATTAGAGTGATCCATGTTGTTAGGGGTCTTAGTGGTGACATTAGAGTGATCCATGTTGTTAGGGGTCTTAGTGGTGACAGAGTGATCCATGTTGTTAGGGGTCTTAGTGGTGTCATTAGAGTGATCCATGTTGTTAGGGGTCTTAGTGGTGTCATTAGAGTGATCCATGTTGTTAGGGGTCTTAGTGGTGACATTAGAGTGATCCATGTTGTTAGGGGTCTTAGTGGTGACAGAGTGATCCATGTTGTTAGGGGTCTTAGTGGTGTCATTAGAGTGATCCATGTTGTTAGGGGTCTTAGTGGTGACATTAGAGTGATCCATGTTGTTAGGGGTCTTAGTGGTGACAGAGTGATCCATGTTGTTAGGGGTCTTAGTGGTGACATTAGAGTGATCCATGTTGTTAGGGGTCTTAGTGGTGACATTAGAGTGATCCATGTTGTTAGGGGTCTTAGTGGTGTCATTAGAGTGATCCATGTTGTTAGGGGTCTTAGTGGTGACATTAGAGTGATCCATGTTGTTAGGGGTCTTAGTGGTGACATTAGAGTGATCCATGTTGTTAGGGGTCTTAGTGGTGTCATTAGAGTGATCCATGTTGTTAGGGGTCTTAGTGGTGAAATTAGAGTGATCCATGTTGTTAGGGGTCTTAGTGGTGACATTAGAGTGATCCATGTTGTTAGGGGTCTTAGTGGTGACAGAGTGATCCATGTTGTTAGGGGTCTTAGTGGTGACATTAGAGTGATCCATGTTGTTAGGGGTCTTAGTGGTGACATTAGAGTGATCCATGTTGTTAGGGGTCTTAGTGGTGACATTAGAGTGATCCATGTTGTTAGGGGTCTTAGTGGTGACATTAGTGATCCATGTTGTTAGGGGTCTTAGTGGTGACAGAGTAATCCATGTTGTTAGGGGTCTTAGTGGTGACATTAGAGTGATCCATGTTGTTAGGGGTCTTAGTGGTGACATTAGAGTGATCCATGTTGTTAGGGGTCTTAGTGGTGACATTAGAGTGATCCATGTTGTTAGGGGTCTTAGTGGTGACATTAGAGTGATCCATGTTGTTAGGGGTCTTAGTGGTGACATTAGAGTGATCCATGTTGTTAGGGGTCTTAGTGGTGACATTAGAGTGATCCATGTTGTTAGGGGTCTTAGTGGTGACATTAGAGTGATCCATGTTGTTAGGGGTCTTAGTGGTGACATTAGAGTGATCCATGTTGTTAGGGGTCTTAGTGGTGACATTAGAGTGATCCATGTTGTTAGGGGTCTTAGTGGTGACATTAGAGTGATCCATGTTGTCAGGGGTCTTAGTGGTGACATTAGAGTGATCCATGTTGTCAGGGGTCTTAGTGGTGTCATGAGAGTGATCCATGTTGTCAGGGGTCTTAGTGGTGTCATGAGAGTGATCCATGTTGTTAGGGGTCTTAGTGGTGACATTAGAGTGATCCATGTTGTTAGGGGTCTTAGTGGTGACATTAGAGTGATCCATGTTGTTAGGGGTCTTAGTGGTGACATTAGAGTGATCCATGTTGTTAGGGGTCTTAGTGGTGACATTAGAGTGATCCATGTTGTTAGGGGTCTTAGTGGTGACATTAGAGTGATCCATGTTGTTAGGGGTCTTAGTGGTGACATTAGAGTGATCCATGTTGTTAGGGGTCTTAGTGGTGACATTAGAGTGATCCATGTTGTTAGGGGTCTTAGTGGTGACAGAGTGATCCATGTTGTTAGGGGTCTTAGTGGTGACAGAGTGATCCATGTTGTTAGGGGTCTTAGTGGTGACATTAGAGTGATCCATGTTGTTAGGGGTCTTAGTGGTGACATTAGAGTGATCCATGTTGTTAGGGGTCTTAGTGGTGACATTAGAGTGATCCATGTTGTTAGGGGTCTTAGTGGTGACATTAGAGTGATCCATGTTGTTAGGGGTCTTAGTGGTGACATTAGAGTGATCCATGTTGTTAGGGGTCTTAGTGGTGACAGAGTGATCCATGTTGTTAGGGGTCTTAGTGGTGACATTAGAGTGATCCATGTTGTTAGGGGTCTTAGTGGTGACATTAGAGTGATCCATGTTGTTAGGGGTCTTAGTGGTGACATTAGAGTGATCCATGTTGTTAGGGGTCTTAGTGGTGACATTAGAGGGATCCATGTTGTTAGGGGTCTTAGTGGTGACATTAGAGGGACCCATGTTGTTAGGGGTCTTAGTTGTGACATTAGAGGGATCCATGTTGTTAGGGGTCTTAGTGGTGACATTAGAGTGATCCATGTTGTTAGGGGTCTTAGTGGTGGCATTAGAGTGATCCATGTTGTTAGGGGTCTTAGTGGTGACATTAGAGTGATCCATGTTGTTAGATGTCTTAGTGGTGTCATTAGAGTGATCCATGTTGTTAGGGGTGTTAGTGGTGACAGAGTGATCCATGTTGTTAGGGGTCTTAGTGGTGTCATTAGAGTGATCCATGTTGTTAGGGGTCTTAGTGGTGTCATCAGAGTGATCCATGTTGTTAGGGGTCTTAGTGGTGACATTAGAGTGATCCATGTTGTTAGGGGTCTTAGTGGTGACAGAGTGATCCATGTTGTTAGGGGTCTTAGTGGTGTCATTAGAGTGATCCATGTTGTTAGGGGTCTTAGTGGTGACAGAGTGATCCATGTTGTTAGGGGTCTTAGTGGTGACATTAGAGTGATCCATGTTGTTAGGGGTCTTAGTGGTGACATTAGTGATCCATGTTGTTAGGGGTCTTAGTGGTGACATTAGTGATCCATGTTGTTAGGGGTCTTAGTGGTGACATTAGAGTGATCCATGTTGTTAGGGGTCTTAGTGGTGACATTAGAGTGATCCATGTTGTTAGGGGTCTTAGTGGTGACATTAGAGTGATCCATGTTGTTAGGGGTCTTAGTGGTGACATTAGAGTGATCCATGTTGTTAGGGGTCTTAGTGGTGACATTAGAGTGATCCATGTTGTTAGGGGTCTTAGTGGTGACATTAGAGTGATCCATGTTGTTAGGGGTCTTAGTGGTGTCATTAGAGTGATCCATGTTGTTAGGGGTCTTAGTGGTGTCATTAGAGTGATCCATGTTGTTAGGGGTCTTAGTGGTGACATTAGAGTGATCCATGTTGTTAGGGGTCTTAGTGGTGACATTAGAGTGATCCATGTTGTTAGGGGTCTTAGTGGTGTCATTAGAGTGATCCATGTTGTTAGGGGTCTTAGTGGTGTCATTAGAGTGATCCATGTTGTTAGGGGTCTTAGTGGTGTCATTAGAGTGATCCATGTTGTTAGGGGTCTTAGTGGTGACAGAGTGATCCATGTTGTTAGGGGTCTTAGTGGTGACATTAGAGTGATCCATGTTGTTAGGGGTCTTAGTGGTGACATTAGAGTGATCCATGTTGTTAGGGGTCTTAGTGGTGACATTAGAGTGATCCATGTTGTTAGGGGTCTTAGTGGTGTCATTAGAGTGATCCATGTTGTTAGGGGTCTTAGTGGTGACAGAGTGATCCATGTTGTTAGGGGTCTTAGTGGTGACAGAGTGATCCATGTTGTTAGGGGTCTTAGTGGTGACATTAGAGTGATCCATGTTGTTAGGGGTCTTAGTGGTGACATTAGAGTGATCCATGTTGTTAGGGGTCTTAGTGGTGACATTAGAGTGATCCATGTTGTTAGGGGTCTTAGTGGTGACAGAGTGATCCATGTTGTTAGGGGTCTTAGTGGTGACATTAGAGTGATCCATGTTGTTAGGGGTCTTAGTGGTGACATTAGAGTGATCCATGTTGTTAGGGGTCTTAGTGGTGACATTAGAGTGATCCATGTTGTTAGGGGTCTTAGTGGTGACATTAGAGTGATCCATGTTGTTAGGGGTCTTAGTGGTGACATTAGAGTGATCCATGTTGTTAGGGGTCTTAGTGGTGACATTAGAGTGATCCATGTTGTCAGGGGTCTTAGTGGTGACATTAGAGTGATCCATGTTGTCAGGGGTCTTAGTGGTGACATTAGAGTGATCCATGTTGTCAGGGGTCTTAGTGGTGTCATGAGAGTGATCCATGTTGTCAGGGGTCTTAGTGGTGACATTAGAGTGATCCATGTTGTCAGGGGTCTTAGTGGTGTCATGAGAGTGATCCATGTTGTCAGCGGTCTTAGTGGTGACATTAGAGTGATCCATGTTGTCAGGGGTCTTAGTGGTGACATTAGAGTGATCCATGTTGTTAGGGGTCTTAGTGGTGACATTAGAGTGATCCATGTTGTTAGGGGTCTTAGTGGTGACATTAGAGTGATCCATGTTGTTAGGGGTCTTAGTGGTGACATTAGAGTGATCCATGTTGTTAGGGGTCTTAGTGGTGACATTAGAGTGATCCATGTTGTTAGGGGTCTTAGTGGTGACATTAGAGTGATCCATGTTGTCAGGGGTCTTAGTGGTGACATTAGAGTGATCCATGTTGTCAGGGGTCTTAGTGGTGACATTAGAGTGATCCATGTTGTCAGGGGTCTTAGTGGTGTCATGAGAGTGATCCATGTTGTCAGGGGTCTTAGTGGTGACATTAGAGTGATCCATGTTGTCAGGGGTCTTAGTGGTGTCATGAGAGTGATCCATGTTGTCAGCGGTCTTAGTGGTGACATTAGAGTGATCCATGTTGTCAGGGGTCTTAGTGGTGACATTAGAGTGATCCATGTTGTTAGGGGTCTTAGTGGTGACATTAGAGTGATCCATGTTGTTAGGGGTCTTAGTGGTGACAGAGTGATCCATGTTAGGGGTCTTAGTGGTGACATTAGAGTGATCCATGTTGTTAGGGGTCTTAGTGGTGACATTAGAGTGATCCATGTTGTTAGGGGTCTTAGTGGTGACATTAGAGTGATCCATGTTGTTAGGGGTCTTAGTGGTGACATTAGAGTGATCCATGTTGTTAGGGGTCTTAGTGGTGACATTAGAGTGATCCATGTTGTTAGGGGTCTTAGTGGTGACATTAGAGTGATCCATGTTGTTAGGGGTCTTAGTGGTGACAGAGTGATCCATGTTGTTAGGGGTCTTAGTGGTGACATTAGAGTGATCCATGTTGTTAGGGGTCTTAGTGGTGACAGAGTGATCCATGTTGTTAGGGGTCTTAGTGGTGACAGAGTGATCCATGTTGTTAGGGGTCTTAGTGGTGACATTAGAGTGATCCATGTTGTTAGGGGTCTTAGTGGTGACATTAGAGTGATCCATGTTGTTAGGGGTCTTAGTGGTGTCATTAGAGTGATCCATGTTGTTAGGGGTCTTAGTGGTGACAGAGTGATCCATGTTGTTAGGGGTCTTAGTGGTGTCATTAGAGTGATCCATGTTGTTAGGGGTCTTAGTGGTGACATTAGAGTGATCCATGTTGTTAGGGGTCTTAGTGGTGACAGTGATCCATGTTGTTAGGGGTCTTAGTGGTGACATTAGAGTGATCCATGTTGTTAGGGGTCTTAGTGGTGTCATTAGAGTGATCCATGTTGTTAGGGGTCTTAGTGGTGACATTAGAGTGATCCATGTTGTTAGGGGTCTTAGTGGTGTCATTAGAGTGATCCATGTTGTTAGGGGTCTTAGTGGTGTCATTAGAGTGATCCATGTTGTTAGGGGTCTTAGTGGTGACATTAGAGTGATCCATGTTGTTAGGGGTCTTAGTGGTGACAGTGATCCATGTTGTTAGGGGTCTTAGTGGTGACATTAGATTGATCCATGTTGTTAGGGGTCTTAGTGGTGTCATTAGAGTGATCCATGTTGTTAGGGGTCTTAGTGGTGACAGAGTGATCCATGTTGTTAGGGGTCTTAGTGGTGACAGAGTGATCCATGTTGTTAGGGGTCTTAGTGGTGACATTAGAGTGATCCATGTTGTTAGGGGTCTTAGTGGTGACATTAGAGTGATCCATGTTGGTAGGGGTCTTAGTGGTGACATTAGAGTGATCCATGTTGGTAGGGGTCTTAGTGGTGTCATTAGAGTGATCCATGTTGTTAGGGGTCTTAGTGGTGACAGAGTGATCCATGTTGTTAGGGGTCTTAGTGGTGACAGAGTGATCCATGTTGTTAGGGGTCTTAGTTGGAACAGAGTGATCCATGTTGTTAGGGGTCTTAGTGGTGACAGAGTGATCCATGTTGTTAGGGGTCTTAGTGGTGACATTAGAGTGATCCATGTTGTTAGGGGTCTTAGTGGTGACAGTGATCCATGTTGTTAGGGGTCTTAGTGGTGACATTAGAGTGATCCATGTTGTTAGGGGTCTTAGTGGTGTCATTAGAGTGATCCATGTTGTTAGGGGTCTTAGTGGTGACATTAGAGTGATCCATGTTGTTAGGGGTCTTAGTGGTGTCATTAGAGTGATCCATGTTGTTAGGGGTCTTAGTGGTGTCATTAGAGTGATCCATGTTGTTAGGGGTCTTAGTGGTGACATTAGAGTGATCCATGTTGTTAGGGGTCTTAGTGGTGACAGTGATCCATGTTGTTAGGGGTCTTAGTGGTGACATTAGATTGATCCATGTTGTTAGGGGTCTTAGTGGTGTCATTAGAGTGATCCATGTTGTTAGGGGTCTTAGTGGTGACAGAGTGATCCATGTTGTTAGGGGTCTTAGTGGTGACAGAGTGATCCATGTTGTTAGGGGTCTTAGTGGTGACATTAGAGTGATCCATGTTGTTAGGGGTCTTAGTGGTGACATTAGAGTGATCCATTTTGGTAGGGGTCTTAGTGGTGACATTAGAGTGATCCATGTTGGTAGGGGTCTTAGTGGTGTCATTAGAGTGATCCATGTTGTTAGGGGTCTTAGTGGTGACAGAGTGATCCATGTTGTTAGGGGTCTTAGTGGTGACAGAGTGATCCATGTTGTTAGGGGTCTTAGTTGGAACAGAGTGATCCATGTTGTTAGGGGTCTTAGTGGTGACAGAGTGATCCATGTTGTTAGGGGTCTTAGTGGTGACATTAGAGTGATCCATGTTGTTAGGGGTCTTAGTGGTGACATTAGAGTGATCCATGTTGTTAGGGGTCTTAGTGGTGACATTAGAGTGATCCATGTTGTTATGGGTCTTAGTGGTGACATTAGAGTGATCCATGTTGTTAGGGGTCTTAGTGGTGACATTAGAGTGATCCATGTTGTTAGGGGTCTTAGTGGTGACATTAGAGTGATCCATGTTGTTAGAGGTCTTAGTGGTAACAGAGTGATCCATGTTGTTAGGGGTCTTAGTGGTGACAGAGTGATCCATGTTGTTAGGGGTCTTAGTGGTGACATTAGAGTGATCCATGTTGTTAGGGGTCTTAGTGGTGACAGAGTGATCCATGTTGTTAGGGGTCTTAGTGGTGTCATTAGAGTGATCCATGTTGTTAGGGGTCTTAGTGGTGACAGAGTGATCCATGTTGTTAGGGGTCTTAGTGGTGACAGAGTGATCCATGTTGTTAGGGGTCTTAGTGGTGACAGAGTGATCCATGTTGTTAGGGGTCTTAGTGGTGACAGAGTGATCCATGTTGTTAGGGGTCTTAGTGGTGACATTAGAGTGATCCATGTTGTTAGGGGTCTTAGTGGTGACAGAGTGATCCATGTTGTTAGGGGTCTTAGTGGTGACATTAGTGATCCATGTTGTTAGGGGTCTTAGTGGTGACATTAGAGTGATCCATGTTGTTAGGGGTCTTAGTGGTGACATTAGAGTGATCCATGTTGTTAGGGGTCTTAGTGGTGACATTAGAGTGATCCATGTTGTTAGGGGTCTTAGTGGTGACATTAGAGTGATCCATGTTGTTAGGGGTCTTAGTGGTGACATTAGAGTGATCCATGTTGTTAGGGGTCTTAGTGGTGTCATTAGAGTGATCCATGTTGTTAGGGGTCTTAGTGGTGTCATTAGAGTGATCCATGTTGTTAGGGGTCTTAGTGGTGACATTAGAGTGATCCATGTTGTTAGGGGTCTTAGTGGTGACATTAGAGTGATCCATGTTGTTAGGGATCTTAGTGGTGACATTAGAGTGATCCATGTTGTTAGGGGTCTTAGTGGTGTCATTAGAGTGATCCATGTTGTTAGGGGTCTTAGTGGTGTCATTAGAGTGATCCATGTTGTTAGGGGTCTTAGTGGTGACAGAGTGATCCATGTTGTTAGGGGTCTTAGTGGTGACATTAGAGTGATCCATGTTGTTAGGGGTCTTAGTGGTGACATTAGAGTGATCCATGTTGTTAGGGGTCTTAGTGGTGACATTAGAGTGATCCATGTTGTTAGGGGTCTTAGTGGTGTCATTAGAGTGATCCATGTTGTTAGGGGTCTTAGTGGTGACATTAGAGTGATCCATGTTGTTAGGGGTCTTAGTGGTGACAGAGTGATCCATGTTGTTAGGGGTCTTAGTGGTGACATTAGAGTGATCCATGTTGTTAGGGGTCTTAGTGGTGACATTAGAGTGATCCATGTTGTTAGGGGTCTTAGTGGTGACATTATAGTGATCCATGTTGTTAGGGGTCTTAGTGGTGACATTAGAGTGATCCATGTTGTTAGGGGTCTTAGTGGTGACAGAGTGATCCATGTTGTTAGGGGTCTTAGTGGTGACATTAGAGTGATCCATGTTGTTAGGGGTCTTAGTGGTGACATTAGAGTGATCCATGTTGTTAGGGGTCTTAGTGGTGACATTCGAGTGATCCATGTTGTTAGGGGTCTTAGTGGTGACATTAGAGTGATCCATGTTGTTAGGGGTCTTAGTGGTGACATTAGAGTGATCCATGTTGTTAGGGGTCTTAGTGGTGACATTAGAGTGATCCATGTTGTTAGGGGTCTTAGTGGTGACATTAGAGTGATCCATGTTGTTAGGGGTCTTAGTGGTGACATTAGAGTGATCCATGTTGTCAGGGGTCTTAGTGGTGTCATGAGAGTGATCCATGTTGTCAGGGGTCTTAGTGGTGACATTAGAGTGATCCATGTTGTCAGGGGTCTTAGTGGTGTCATGAGAGTGATCCATGTTGTCAGGGGTCTTAGTGGTGACATTAGAGTGATCCATGTTGTCAGGGGTCTTAGTGGTGACATTAGAGTGATCCATGTTGTTAGGGGTCTTAGTGGTGACATTAGAGTGATCCATGTTGTTAGGGGTCTTAGTGGTGACAGAGTGATCCATGTTAGGGGTCTTAGTGGTGACATTAGAGTGATCCATGTTGTTAGGGGTCTTAGTGGTGACATTAGAGTGATCCATGTTGTTAGGGGTCTTAGTGGTGACATTAGAGTGATCCATGTTGTTAGGGGTCTTAGTGGTGACATTAGAGTGATCCATGTTGTTAGGGGTCTTAGTGGTGACATTAGAGTGATCCATGTTGTTAGGGGTCTTAGTGGTGACATTAGAGTGATCCATGTTGTTAGGGGTCTTAGTGGTGACATTAGAGTGATCCATGTTGTTAGGGGTCTTAGTGGTGACATTAGAGTGATCCATGTTGTTAGGGGTCTTAGTGGTGACATTAGAGTGATCCATGTTGTTAGGGGTCTTAGTGGTGACAGAGTGATCCATGTTGTTAGGGGTCTTAGTGGTGACATTGGAGTGATCCATGTTGTTAGGGGTCTTAGTGGTGACATTAGAGTGATCCATGTTGTTAGGGGTCTTAGTGGTGACATTAGAGGGATCCATGTTGTTAGGGGTCTTAGTGGTGACATTAGAGTGATCCATGTTGTTAGGGGTCTTAGTGGTGACATTAGAGTGATCCATGTTGTTAGGGGTCTTAGTGGTGTCATTAGAGTGATCCATGTTGTTAGGGGTCTTAGTGGTGACAGAGTGATCCATGTTGTTAGGGGTCTTTGTGGTGTCATTAGAGTGATCCATGTTGTTAGGGGTCTTAGTGGTGACATTAGAGTGATCCATGTTGTTAGGGGTCTTAGTGGTGACAGTGATCCATGTTGTTAGGGGTCTTAGTGGTGACATTAGAGTGATCCATGTTGTTAGGGGTCTTAGTGGTGTCATTAGAGTGATCCATGTTGTTAGGGGTCTTAGTGGTGACATTAGAGTGATCCATGTTGTTAGGGGTCTTAGTGGTGTCATTAGAGTGATCCATGTTGTTAGGGGTCTTAGTGGTGTCATTAGAGTGATCCATGTTGTTAGGGGTCTTAGTGGTGACATTAGATTGATCCATGTTGTTAGGGGTCTTAGTGGTGTCATTAGAGTGATCCATGTTGTTAGGGGTCTTAGTGGTGACAGAGTGATCCATGTTGTTAGGGGTCTTAGTGGTGACATTAGAGTGATCCATGTTGTTAGGGGTCTTAGTGGTGACATTAGAGTGATCCATGTTGGTAGGGGTCTTAGTGGTGACATTAGAGTGATCCATGTTGGTAGGGGTCTTAGTGGTGTCATTAGAGTGATCCATGTTGTTAGGGGTCTTAGTGGTGACAGAGTGATCCATGTTGTTAGGGGTCTTAGTGGTGACAGAGTGATCCATGTTGTTAGGGGTCTTAGTGGTGACAGAGTGATCCATGTTGTTAGGGAACTTAGTGGTGACATTAGAGTGATCCATGTTGTTAGGGGTCTTAGTGGTGACATTAGAGTGATCCATGTTGTTAGGGGTCTTAGTGGTGACATTAGAGTGATCCATGTTGTTAGGGGTCTTAGTGGTGACATTAGAGTGATCCATGTTGTTAGGGGTCTTAGTGGTGACAGAGTGATCCATGTTGTTAGGGGTCTTAGTGGTGACAGAGTGATCCATGTTGTTAGGGGTCTTAGTGGTGACAGAGTGATCCATGTTGTTAGGGGTCTTAGTGGTGACAGAGTGATCCATGTTGTTAGGGGTCTTGATGGTGACAGAGTGATCCATGTTGTTAGGGGTCTTAGTGGTGACAGAGTGATCCATGTTGTTAGGGGTCTTAGTGGTGACAGAGTGATCCATGTTGGTAGGGGTCTTAGTGGTGACAGAGTGATCCATGTTGTTAGGGGTCTTAGTGGTGACAGAGTGATCCATGTTGTTAGGGGTCTTAGTGGTGTCATTAGAGTGATCCATGTTGTTAGGGGTCTTAGTGGTGACATTAGAGTGATCCATGTTGTTATGGGTCTTAGTGGTGACATTAGAGTGATCCATGTTGTTAGGGGTCTTAGTGGTGACATTAGAGTGATCCATGTTGTTAGGGGTCTTAGTGGTGACATTAGAGTGATCCATGTTGTTAGGGGTCTTAGTGGTGACATTAGAGTGATCCATGTTGTTAGGGGTCTTAGTGATGACAGAGTGATCCATGTTGTTAGGGGTCTTAGTGGTGACATTAGAGTGATCCATGTTGTTAGGGGTCTTAGTGGTGACAGAGTGATCCATGTTGTTAGGGGTCTTAGTGGTGACAGAGTGATCCATGTTGTTAGGGGTCTTAGTGGTGACAGAGTGATCCATGTTGTTAGGGGTCTTAGTGGTGACATTAGAGTGATCCATGTTGTTAGGGGTCTTAGTGGTGTCATTAGAGTGATCCATGTTGTTAGGGGTCTTAGTGGTGACAGAGTGATCCATGTTGTTAGGGGTCTTAGTGGTGACAGAGTGATCCATGTTGTTAGGGGTCTTAGTGGTGACATTAGAGTGATCCATGTTGTTAGGGGTCTTAGTGGTGACAGAGTGATCCATGTTGTTAGGGGTCTTAGTGGTGACATTAGAGTGATCCATGTTGTTAGGGGTCTTAGTGGTGACATTAGAGTGATCCATGTTGTTAGGGGTCTTAGTGGTGTCATTAGAGTGATCCATGTTGTTAGGGGTCTTAGTGGTGACAGAGTGATCCATGTTGTTAGGGGTCTTAGTGGTAACAGAGTGATCCATGTTGTTAGGGGTCTTAGTGGTGACAGAGTGATCCATGTTGTTAGGGGTCTTAGTGGTGACATTAGAGTGATCCATGTTGTTAGGGGTCTTAGTGGTGACAGAGTGATCCATGTTGTTAGGGGTCTTGATGGTGACAGAGTGATCCATGTTGTTAGGGGTCTTAGTGGTGACAGAGTGATCCATGTTGTTAGGGGTCTTAGTGGTGACATTAGAGTGATCCATGTTGTTAGGGGTCTTAGTGGTGTCATTAGAGTGATCCATGTTGTTAGGGTTCTTAGTGGTGACAGAGTGATCCATGTTGTTAGGGGTCTTAGTGGTGACAGAGTGATCCATGTTGTTAGGGGTCTTAGTGGTGACATTAGAGTGATCCATGTTGTTAGGGGTCTTAGTGGTGACATTAGAGTGATCCATGTTGTTAGGGGTCTTAGTGGTGACAGAGTGATCCATGTTGTTAGGGGTCTTAGTGGTGACATTAGAGTGATCCATGTTGTTAGGGGTCTTAGTGGTGACATTAGAGTGATCCATGTTGTTAGGGGTCTTAGTGGTGACATTAGAGTGATCCATGTTGTTAGGGGTCTTAGTGGTGACATTAGAGTGATCCATGTTGTTAGGGGTCTTAGTGGTGACATTAGAGTGATCCATGTTGTTAGGGGTCTTAGTGGTGACAGAGTGATCCATGTTGTTAGGGGTCTTAGTGGTGACATTAGAGTGATCCATGTTGTTAGGGGTCTTAGTGGTGACATTAGAGTGATCCATGTTGTTAGGGGTCTTAGTGGTGACATTATAGTGATCCATGTTGTTAGGGGTCTTAGTGGTGACATTAGAGTGATCCATGTTGTTAGGGGTCTTAGTGGTGACAGAGTGATCCATGTTGTTAGGGGTCTTAGTGGTGACATTAGAGTGATCCATGTTGTTAGGGGTCTTAGTGGTGACATTAGAGTGATCCATGTTGTTAGGGGTCTTAGTGGTGACATTAGAGTGATCCATGTTGTTAGGGGTCTTAGTGGTGACATTAGAGTGATCCATGTTGTTAGGGGTCTTAGTGGTGACATTAGAGTGATCCATGTTGTTAGGGGTCTTAGTGGTGACATTAGAGTGATCCATGTTGTTAGGGGTCTTAGTGGTGACATTAGAGTGATCCATGTTGTCAGGGGTCTTAGTGGTGACATTAGAGTGATCCATGTTGTCAGGGGTCTTAGTGGTGTCATGAGAGTGATCCATGTTGTCAGGGGTCTTAGTGGTGACATTAGAGTGATCCATGTTGTCAGGGGTCTTAGTGGTGTCATGAGAGTGATCCATGTTGTCAGGGGTCTTAGTGGTGACATTAGAGTGATCCATGTTGTCAGGGGTCTTAGTGGTGACATTAGAGTGATCCATGTTGTTAGGGGTCTTAGTGGTGACATTAGAGTGATCCATGTTGTTAGGGGTCTTAGTGGTGACAGAGTGATCCATGTTAGGGGTCTTAGTGGTGACATTAGAGTGATCCATGTTGTTAGGGGTCTTAGTGGTGACATTAGAGTGATCCATGTTGTTAGGGGTCTTAGTGGTGACATTAGAGTGATCCATGTTGTTAGGGGTCTTAGTGGTGACATTAGAGTGATCCATGTTGTTAGGGGTCTTAGTGGTGACATTAGAGTGATCCATGTTGTTAGGGGTCTTAGTGGTGACATTAGAGTGATCCATGTTGTTAGGGGTCTTAGTGGTGACATTAGAGTGATCCATGTTGTTAGGGGTCTTAGTGGTGACATTAGAGTGATCCATGTTGTTAGGGGTCTTAGTGGTGACATTAGAGTGATCCATGTTGTTAGGGGTCTTAGTGGTGACAGAGTGATCCATGTTGTTAGGGGTCTTAGTGGTGACATTGGAGTGATCCATGTTGTTAGGGGTCTTAGTGGTGACATTAGAGTGATCCATGTTGTTAGGGGTCTTAGTGGTGACATTAGAGGGATCCATGTTGTTAGGGGTCTTAGTGGTGACATTAGAGTGATCCATGTTGTTAGGGGTCTTAGTGGTGACATTAGAGTGATCCATGTTGTTAGGGGTCTTAGTGGTGTCATTAGAGTGATCCATGTTGTTAGGGGTCTTAGTGGTGACAGAGTGATCCATGTTGTTAGGGGTCTTTGTGGTGTCATTAGAGTGATCCATGTTGTTAGGGGTCTTAGTGGTGACATTAGAGTGATCCATGTTGTTAGGGGTCTTAGTGGTGACAGTGATCCATGTTGTTAGGGGTCTTAGTGGTGACATTAGAGTGATCCATGTTGTTAGGGGTCTTAGTGGTTTCATTAGAGTGATCCATGTTGTTAGGGGTCTTAGTGGTGACATTAGAGTGATCCATGTTGTTAGGGGTCTTAGTGGTGTCATTAGAGTGATCCATGTTGTTAGGGGTCTTAGTGGTGTCATTAGAGTGATCCATGTTGTTAGGGGTCTTAGTGGTGACATTAGATTGATCCATGTTGTTAGGGGTCTTAGTGGTGTCATTAGAGTGATCCATGTTGTTAGGGGTCTTAGTGGTGACAGAGTGATCCATGTTGTTAGGGGTCTTAGTGGTGACATTAGAGTGATCCATGTTGTTAGGGGTCTTAGTGGTGACATTAGAGTGATCCATGTTGGTAGGGGTCTTAGTGGTGACATTAGAGTGATCCATGTTGGTAGGGGTCTTAGTGGTGTCATTAGAGTGATCCATGTTGTTAGGGGTCTTAGTGGTGACAGAGTGATCCATGTTGTTAGGGGTCTTAGTGGTGACAGAGTGATCCATGTTGTTAGGGGTCTTAGTGGTGACAGAGTGATCCATGTTGTTAGGGAACTTAGTGGTGACATTAGAGTGATCCATGTTGTTAGGGGTCTTAGTGGTGACATTAGAGTGATCCATGTTGTTAGGGGTCTTAGTGGTGACATTAGAGTGATCCATGTTGTTAGGGGTCTTAGTGGTGACATTAGAGTGATCCATGTTGTTAGGGGTCTTAGTGGTGACAGAGTGATCCATGTTGTTAGGGGTCTTAGTGGTGACAGAGTGATCCATGTTGTTAGGGGTCTTAGTGGTGACAGAGTGATCCATGTTGTTAGGGGTCTTAGTGGTGACAGAGTGATCCATGTTGTTAGGGGTCTTGATGGTGACAGAGTGATCCATGTTGTTAGGGGTCTTAGTGGTGACAGAGTGATCCATGTTGTTAGGGGTCTTAGTGGTGACAGAGTGATCCATGTTGGTAGGGGTCTTAGTGGTGACAGAGTGATCCATGTTGTTAGGGGTCTTAGTGGTGACAGAGTGATCCATGTTGTTAGGGGTCTTAGTGGTGTCATTAGAGTGATCCATGTTGTTAGGGGTCTTAGTGGTGACATTAGAGTGATCCATGTTGTTATGGGTCTTAGTGGTGACATTAGAGTGATCCATGTTGTTAGGGGTCTTAGTGGTGACATTAGAGTGATCCATGTTGTTAGGGGTCTTAGTGGTGACATTAGAGTGATCCATGTTGTTAGGGGTCTTAGTGGTGACATTAGAGTGATCCATGTTGTTAGGGGTCTTAGTGATGACAGAGTGATCCACGTTGTTAGGGGTCTTAGTGGTGACATTAGAGTGATCCATGTTGTTAGGGGTCTTAGTGGTGACAGAGTGATCCATGTTGTTAGGGGTCTTAGTGGTGACAGAGTGATCCATGTTGTTAGGGGTCTTAGTGGTGACAGAGTGATCCATGTTGTTAGGGGTCTTAGTGGTGACATTAGAGTGATCCATGTTGTTAGGGGTCTTAGTGGTGTCATTAGAGTGATCCATGTTGTTAGGGGTCTTAGTGGTGACATTAGAGTGATCCATGTTGTTAGGGGTCTTAGTGGTGACAGAGTGATCCATGTTGTTAGGGGTCTTAGTGGTGACATTAGAGTGATCCATGTTGTTAGGGGTCTTAGTGGTGACAGAGTGATCCATGTTGTTAGGGGTCTTAGTGGTGACATTAGAGTGATCCATGTTGTTAGGGGTCTTAGTGGTGACATTAGAGTGATCCATGTTGTTAGGGGTCTTAGTGGTGTCATTAGAGTGATCCATGTTGTTAGGGGTCTTAGTGGTGACAGAGTGATCCATGTTGTTAGGGGTCTTAGTGGTAACAGAGTGATCCATGTTGTTAGGGGTCTTAGTGGTGACAGAGTGATCCATGTTGTTAGGGGTCTTAGTGGTGACATTAGAGTGATCCATGTTGTTAGGGGTCTTAGTGGTGACAGAGTGATCCATGTTGTTAGGGGTCTTGATGGTGACAGAGTGATCCATGTTGTTAGGGGTCTTAGTGGTGACAGAGTGATCCATGTTGTTAGGGGTCTTAGTGGTGACATTAGAGTGATCCATGTTGTTAGGGGTCTTAGTGGTGTCATTAGAGTGATCCATGTTGTTAGGGGTCTTAGTGGTGACAGAGTGATCCATGTTGTTAGGGGTCTTAGTGGTGACAGAGTGATCCATGTTGTTAGGGGTCTTAGTGGTGACATTAGAGTGATCCATGTTGTTAGGGGTCTTAGTGGTGACATTAGAGTGATCCATGTTGTTAGGGGTCTTAGTGGTGACAGAGTGATCCATGTTGTTAGGGGTCTTAGTGGTGACATTAGAGTGATCCATGTTGTTAGGGGTCTTAGTGGTGACATTAGAGTGATCCATGTTGTTAGGGGTCTTAGTGGTGACATTAGAGTGATCCATGTTGTTAGGGGTCTTAGTGGTGACATTAGAGTGATCCATGTTGTTAGGGGTCTTAGTGGTGACATTAGAGTGATCCATGTTGTTAGGGGTCTTAGTGGTGACAGAGTGATCCATGTTGTTAGGGGTCTTAGTGGTGACAGAGTGATCCATGTTGTTAGGGGTCTTAGTGGTGACATTAGAGTGATCCATGTTGTTAGGGGTCTTAGTGGTGACAGAGTGATCCATGTTGTTAGGGGTCTTAGTGGTGACATTAGAGTGATCCATGTTGTTAGGGGTCTTAGTGGTGTCATTAGAGTGATCCATGTTGTTAGGGGTCTTAGTGGTGACAGAGTGATCCATGTTGTTAGGGGTCTTAGTGGTGACAGAGTGATCCATGTTGTTAGGGGTCTTAGTGGTGACAGAGTGATCCATGTTGTTAGGGGTCTTAGTGGTGACATTAGAGTGATCCATGTTGTTAGGGGTCTTAGTGGTGACATTAGAGTGATCCATGTTGTTAGGGGTCTTAGTGGTGTCATTAGAGTGATCCATGTTGTTAGGGGTCTTAGTGGTGACAGAGTGATCCATGTTGTTAGGGGTCTTAGTGGTGACAGAGTGATCCATGTTGTTAGGGGTCTTAGTGGTGACAGAGTGATCCATGTTGTTAGGGGTCTTAGTGGTGTCATTAGAGTGATCCATGTTGTTAGGGGTCTTAGTGGTGACATTAGAGTGATCCATGTTGTTAGGGGTCTTAGTGGTGACAGAGTGATCCATGTTGTTAGGGGTCTTGATGGTGACAGAGTGATCCATGTTGTTAGGGGTCTTAGTGGTGACATTAGAGTGATCCATGTTGTTAGGGGTCTTAGTGGTGACAGAGTGATCCATGTTGTTAGGGGTCTTGATGGTGACAGAGTGATCCATGTTGTTAGGGGTCTTAGTGGTGACATTAGAGTGATCCATGTTGTTAGGGGTCTTAGTGGTGACAGAGTGATCCATGTTGTTAGGGGTCTTGATGGTGACAGAGTGATCCATGTTGTTAGGGGTCTTAGTGGTGACATTAGAGTGATCCATGTTGTTAGGGGTCTTAGTGGTGACATTAGAGTGATCCATGTTGTTAGGGGTCTTAGTGGTGACATTAGAGTGATCCATGTTGTTAGGGTTCTTAGTGGTGACAGAGTGATCCATGTTAGGGGTCTTAGTGGTGACATTAGAGTGATCCATGTTGTTAGGGGTCTTAGTGGTGACATTAGAGTGATCCATGTTGTTAGGGGTCTTAGTGGTGTCATTAGAGTGATCCATGTTGTTAGGGGTCTTAGTGGTGACAGAGTGATCCATGTTGTTAGGGGTCTTAGTGGTGACAGAGTGATCCATGTTGTTAGGGGTCTTAGTGGTGACAGAGTGATCCATGTTGTTAAGGGTCTTAGTGGTGACATTAGAGTGATCCATGTTGTTAGGGGTCTTAGTGGTGACAGAGTGATCCATGTTGTTAGGGGTCTTGATGGTGACAGAGTGATCCATGTTGTTAGGGGTCTTAGTGGTGACAGAGTGATCCATGTTGTTAGGGGTCTTAGTGGTGACAGAGTGATCCATGTTGGTAGGGGTCTTAGTGGTGACAGAGTGATCCATGTTGTTAGGGGTCTTAGTGGTGTCATTAGAGTGATCCATGTTGTTAGGGGTCTTAGTGGTGACATTAGAGTGATCCATGTTGTTATGGGTTTTAGTGGTGACATTAGAGTGATCCATGTTGTTAGGGGTCTTAGTGGTGACATTAGAGTGATCCATGTTGTTATGGGTCTTAGTGGTGACATTAGAGTGATCCATGTTGTTAGGGGTCTTAGTGGTGACATTAGAGTGATCCATGTTGTTAGGGGTCTTAGTGGTGACATTAGAGTGATCCATGTTGTTAGGGGTCTTAGTGGTGACAGAGTGATCCATGTTGTTAGGGGTCTTAGTGGTGTCATTAGAGTGATCCATGTTGTTAGGGGTCTTAGTGGTGACAGAGTGATCCATGTTGTTAGGGGTCTTAGTGGTGACATTAGAGTGATCCATGTTGTTAGGGGTCTTAGTGGTGTCATTAGAGTGATCCATGTTGTTAGGGGTCTTAGTGGTGACAGAGTGATCCATGTTGTTAGGGGTCTTAGTGGTGACAGAGTGATCCATGTTGTTAGGGGTCTTAGTGGTGACATTAGAGTGATCCATGTTGTTAGGGGTCTTAGTGGTGACAGAGTGATCCATGTTGTTAGGGGTCTTAGTGGTGACATTAGAGTGATCCATGTTGTTAGGGGTCTTAGTGGTGACATTAGAGTGATCCATGTTGTTAGGGGTCTTAGTGGTGTCATTAGAGTGATCCATGTTGTTAGGGGTCTTAGTGGTGACAGAGTGATCCATGTTGTTAGGGGTCTTAGTGGTGACAGAGTGATCCATGTTGTTAGGGGTCTTAGTGGTGACAGAGTGATCCATGTTGTTAGGGGTCTTAGTGGTGACAGAGTGATCCATGTTGTTAGGGGTCTTAGTGGTGACAGAGTGATCCATGTTGTTAGGGGTCTTAGTGGTGACATTAGAGTGATCCATGTTGTTATGGGTCTTAGTGGTGACATTAGAGTGATCCATGTTGTTAGGGGTCTTAGTGGTGACATTAGAGTGATCCATGTTGTTAGGGGTCTTAGTGGTGACATTAGAGTGATCCATGTTGTTAGGGGTCTTAGTGGTGACATTAGAGTGATCCATGTTGTTAGGGGTCTTAGTGGTGACATTAGAGTGATCCATGTTGTTAGGGGTCTTAGTGGTGACAGAGTGATCCATGTTGTTAGGGGTCTTAGTGGTGACATGAGTGATCCATGTTGTTAGGGGTCTTAGTGGTGACATTAGAGTGATCCATGTTGTTAGGGGTCTTAGTGGTGACATTAGAGTGATCCATGTTGTTAGGGGTCTTAGTGGTGACATTAGAGTGATCCATGTTGTTAGGGGTCTTAGTGGTGACATTAGAGTGATCCATGTTGTTAGGGGTCTTAGTGGTGACATTAGAGTGATCCATGTTGTTAGGGGTCTTAGTGGTGACATTAGAGTGATCCATGTTGTTAGGGGTCTTAGTGGTGACAGAGTGATCCATGTTGTTAGGGGTCTTAGTGGTGACAGAGTGATCCATGTTGTTAGGGGTCTTAGTGGTGACAGAGTGATCCATGTTGTTAGGGGTCTTAGTGGTGACAGAGTGATCCATGTTGTTAGGGGTCTTAGTGGTGACAGAGTGATCCATGTTGTTAGGGGTCTTAGTGGTGACATTAGAGTGATCCATGTTGTTAGGGGTCTTAGTGGTGACATTAGAGTGATCCATGTTGTTAGGGGTCTTAGTGGTGACAGAGTGATCCATGTTGTTAGGGGTCTTAGCGGTGACATTAGAGTGATCCATGTTGTTAGGGGTCTTAGCGGTGACATTAGAGTGATCCATGTTGTTAGGGGTCTTAGTGGTGACATTAGAGTGATCCATGTTGTTAGGGGTCTTAGCGGTGACATTAGAGTGATCCATGTTGTTAGGGGTCTTAGCGGTGACATTAGAGTGATCCATGTTGTTAGGGGTCTTAGTGGTGACATTAGAGTGATCCATGTTGTTAGGGGTCTTAGTGGTGACATTAGAGTGATCCATGTTGTTAGGGGTCTTAGTGGTGACATTAGAGTGATCCATGTTGTTAGGGGTCTTAGTGGTGACATGAGTGATCCATGTTGTTAGGGGTCTTAGTGGTGACATGAGTGATCCATGTTGTTAGGGGTCTTAGTGGTGACATTAGAGTGATCCATGTTGTTAGGGGTCTTAGTGGTGACATTAGAGTGATCCATGTTGGTAGGGGTCTTAGTGGTGACAGAGTGATCCATGTTGGTAGGGGTCTTAGTGGTGACATTAGAGTGATCCATGTTGTTAGGGGTCTTAGTGGTGACATTAGAGTGATCCATGTTGTTAGGGGTCTTAGTGGTGTCATTAGAGTGATCCATGTTGTTAGGGGTCTTAGTGGTGTCATTAGAGTGATCCATGTTGTTAGGGGTCTTAGTGGTGTCATTAGAGTGATCCATGTTGTTAGGGGTCTTAGTGGTGTCATTAGAGTGATCCATGTTGTTAGGGGTCTTAGTGGTGTCATTAGAGTGATCCATGTTGTTAGGGGTCTTAGTGGTGACAGAGTGATCCATGTTGTTAGGGGTCTTAGTGGTGACAGAGTGATCCATGTTGTTAGGGGTCTTAGTGGTGACATTAGAGTGATCCATGTTGTTAGGGGTCTTAGTGGTGACAGAGTGATCCATGTTGTTAGGGGTCTTAGTGGTGACATTAGAGTGATCCATGTTGT
Organism: Salvelinus fontinalis; assembly: GCF_029448725.1. Lineage (NCBI taxonomy): Eukaryota > Metazoa > Chordata > Actinopteri > Salmoniformes > Salmonidae > Salvelinus > Salvelinus fontinalis. The sequence continues at coordinate 51,754,073 of NC_074680.1, forward strand.
TAGGGGTCTTAGTGGTGACATTAGAGTGATCCATGTTGTTAGGGGTCTTAGTGGTGACAGAGTGATCCATGTTGTTAGGGGTCTTAGTGGTGACATTAGAGTGATCCATGTTGTTAGGGGTCTTAGTGGTGTCATTAGAGTGATCCATGTTGTTAGGGGTCTTAGTGGTGTCATTAGAGTGATCCATGTTGTTAGGGGTCTTAGTGGTGTCATTAGAGTGATCCATGTTGTTAGAGGTCTTAGTGGTGACATTAGAGTGATCCATGTTGGTAGGGGTCTTAGTGGTGACATTAGAGTGATCCATGTTGGTAGGGGTCTTAGTGGTGACAGAGTGATCCATGTTGTTAGGGGTCTTAGTGGTGACAGAGTGATCCATGTTGTTAGGGGTCTTAGTGGTGACATTAGAGTGATCCATGTTGTTAGGGGTCTTAGTGGTGACAGAGTGATCCATGTTGTTAGGGGTCTTAGTGGTGACATTAGAGTGATCCATGTTGTTAGGGGTCTTAGTGGTGACAGAGTGATCCATGTTGTTAGGGGTCTTAGTGGTGACAGAGTGATCCATGTTGGTAGGGGTCTTAGTGGTGACATTAGTGTGATCCATGTTGTTAGGGGTCTTAGTGGTGACAGAGTGATCCATGTTGTTAGGGGTCTTAGTGGTGACAGAGTGATCCATGTTGTTAGGGGTCTTAGTTGTGACATTAGAGTGATCCATGTTGTTAGGGGTCTTAGTGGTGACATTAGAGTGATCCATGTTGTTAGGGGTCTTAGTGGTGACATTAGAGTGATCCATGTTGTTAGGGGTCTTAGTGGTGACATTAGAGTGATCCATGTTGCTAGGGGTCTTAGTGGTGACATTAGAGTGATCCATGTTAGGGGTCTTAGTGGTGACAGAGTGATCCATGTTGTTAGGGGTCTTAGTGGTGACAGAGTGATCCATGTTGTTAGGGGTCTTAGTGGTGACAGAGTGATCCATGTTGTTAGGGGTCTTAGTGGTGTCATTAGACTGATCCATGTTGTTAGGGGTCTTAGTGGTGACAGAGTGATCCATGTTGTTAGGGGTCTTAGTGGTGACATTAGAGTGATCCATGTTGTTAGGGGTCTTAGTGGTGTCATTAGAGTGATCCATGTTGTTAGGGGTCTTAGTGGTGTCATTAGAGTGATCCATGTTGTTAGGGGTCTTAGTGGTGACAGAGTGATCCATGTTGTTAGGGGTCTTAGTGGTGACAGAGTGATCCATGTTGTTAGGGGTCTTAGTGGTGACAGAGTGATCCATGTTGTTAGGGGTCTTAGTGGTGACATTAGAGTGATCCATGTTGTTAGGGGTCTTAGTGGTGACAGAGTGATCCATGTTGTTAGGGGTCTTAGTGGTGACATTAGAGTGATCCATGTTGTTAGGGGTCTTAGTGGTGACAGAGTGATCCATGTTGTTAGGGGTCTTAGTGGTGACAGAGTGATCCATGTTGTTAGGGGTCTTAGTGGTGACAGAGTGATCCATGTTGTTAGGGGTCTTAGTGGTGACATTAGAGTGATCCATGTTGTTAGGGGTCTTAGTGGTGACAGAGTGATCCATGTTGTTAGGGGTCTTAGTGGTGACATTAGAGTGATCCATGTTGTTAGGGGTCTTAGTGGTGACATTAGAGTGATCCATGTTGTTAGGGGTCTTAGTGGTGACATTAGAGTGATCCATGTTGTTAGGGGTCTTAGTGGTGACAGAGTGATCCATGTTGTTAGGGGTCTTAGTGGTGACAGAGTGATCCATGTTGTTAGGGGTCTTGGTGGTGACAGAGTGATCCATGTTGTTAGGGGTCTTAGTGGTGACAGAGTGATCCATGTTGTTAGGGGTCTTAGTGGTGACATTAGAGTGATCCATGTTGTTAGGGGTCTTAGTGGTGTCATTAGAGTGATCCATGTTGTTAGGGGTCTTAGTGGTGACATTAGAGTGATCCATGTTGTTAGGGGTCTTAGTGGTGACATTAGAGTGATCCATGTTGTTAGGGGTCTTAGTGGTGACAGAGTGATCCATGTTGTTAGGGGTCTTAGTGGTGACAGAGTGATCCATGTTGTTAGGGGTCTTAGTGGTGACATTAGAGTGATCCATGTTGTTAGGGGTCTTAGTGGTGTCATTAGAGTGATCCATGTTGTTAGGGGTCTTAGTGGTGACAGAGTGATCCATGTTGTTAGGGGTCTTAGTGGTGTCATTAGAGTGATCCATGTTGTTAGGGGTCTTAGTGGTGACAGAGTGATCCATGTTGTTAGGGGTCTTAGTGGTGTCATTAGAGTGATCCATGTTGTTAGGGGTCTTAGTGGTGACATTAGAGTGATCCATGTTGTTAGGGGTCTTAGTGGTGACATTAGAGTGATCCATGTTGTTAGGGGTCTTAGTGGTGACAGAGTGATCCATGTTGTTAGGGGTCTTAGTGGTGACAGAGTGATCCATGTTGTTAGGGGTCTTAGTGGTGACATTAGAGTGATCCATGTTGTTAGGGGTCTTAGTGGTGACATTAGAGTGATCCATGTTGTTAGGGGTCTTAGTGGTGACAGTGATCCATGTTGTTAGGGGTCTTAGTGGTGACATTAGAGTGATCCATGTTGTTAGGGGTCTTAGTGGTGACAGAGTGATCCATGTTGTTAGGGGTCTTAGTGGTGACATTAGAGTGATCCATGTTGTTAGGGGTCTTAGTGGTGACATTAGAGTGATCCATGTTGTTAGGGGTCTTAGTGGTGTCATTAGAGTGATCCATGTTGTTAGGGGTCTTAGTGGTGACAGAGTGATCCATGTTGTTAGGGGTCTTAGTGGTGACATTAGAGTGATCCATGTTGTTAGGGGTCTTAGTGGTGACATTAGAGTGATCCATGTTGTTAGGGGTCTTAGTGGTGACAGAGTGATCCATGTTGTTAGGGGTCTTAGTGGTGACAGAGTGATCCATGTTGTTAGGGGTCTTAGTGGTGACAGAGTGATCCATGTTGTTAGGGGTCTTAGTGGTGACATTAGAGTGATCCATGTTGTTAGGGGTCTTAGTGGTGACAGAGTGATCCATGTTGTTAGGGGTCTTAGTGGTGACATTAGAGTGATCCATGTTGTTAGGGGTCTTAGTGGTGACAGAGTGATCCATGTTGTTAGGGGTCTTAGTGGTGACAGAGTGATCCATGTTGTTAGGGGTCTTAGTGGTGACAGAGTGATCCATGTTGTTAGGGGTCTTAGTGGTGACAGAGTGATCCATGTTGTTAGGGGTCTTAGTGGTGACAGAGTGATCCATGTTGTTAGGGGTCTTAGTGGTGACAGAGTGATCCATGTTGTTAGGGGTCTTAGTGGTGACATTAGAGTGATCCATGTTGTTAGGGGTCTTAGTGGTGACATTAGAGTGATCCATGTTGTTAGGGGTCTTAGTGGTGACATTAGAGTGATCCATGTTGTTAGGGGTCTTAGTGGTGACATTAGAGTGATCCATGTTGTTAGGGGTCTTAGTGGTGACATTAGAGTGATCCATGTTGTTAGGGGTCTTAGTGGTGACATTAGAGTGATCCATGTTGTTAGGGGTCTTAGTGGTGACAGAGTGATCCATGTTGTTAGGGGTCTTAGTGGTGACATTAGAGTGATCCATGTTGTTAGGGGTCTTAGTGGTGACAGAGTGATCCATGTTGTTAGGGGTCTTAGTGGTGACATTAGAGTGATCCATGTTGTTAGGGGTCTTAGTGGTGACATTAGAGTGATCCATGTTTAGGGGTCTTAGTGGTGACAGAGTGATCCATGTTGTTAGGGGTCTTAGTGGTGACAGAGTGATCCATGTTGTTAGGGGTCTTAGTGGTGACAGAGTGATCCATGTTGTTAGGGGTCTTAGTGGTGTCATTAGACTGATCCATGTTGTTAGGGGTCTTAGTGGTGACAGAGTGATCCATGTTGTTAGGGGTCTTAGTGGTGACATTAGAGTGATCCATGTTGTTAGGGGTCTTAGTGGTGACATTAGAGTGATCCATGTTGTTAGGGGTCTTAGTGGTGTCATTAGAGTGATCCATGTTGTTAGGGGTCTTAGTGGTGTCATTAGAGTGATCCATGTTGTTAGGGGTCTTAGTGGTGACAGAGTGATCCATGTTGTTAGGGGTCTTAGTGGTGACAGAGTGATCCATGTTGTTAGGGGTCTTAGTGGTGACAGAGTGATCCATGTTGTTAGGGGTCTTAGTGGTGACATTAGAGTGATCCATGTTGTTAGGGGTCTTAGTGGTGACAGAGTGATCCATGTTGTTAGGGGTCTTAGTGGTGACATTAGAGTGATCCATGTTGTTAGGGGTCTTAGTGGTGACAGAGTGATCCATGTTGTTAGGGGTCTTAGTGGTGACAGAGTGATCCATGTTGTTAGGGGTCTTAGTGGTGACAGAGTGATCCATGTTGTTAGGGGTCTTAGTGGTGACATTAGAGTGATCCATGTTGTTAGGGGTCTTAGTGGTGACAGAGTGATCCATGTTGTTAGGGGTCTTAGTGGTGACATTAGAGTGATCCATGTTGTTAGGGGTCTTAGTGGTGTCATTAGAGTGATCCATGTTGTTAGGGGTCTTAGTGGTGACATTAGAGTGATCCATGTTGTTAGGGGTCTTAGTGGTGACATTAGAGTGATCCATGTTGTTAGGGGTCTTAGTGGTGTCATTAGAGTGATCCATGTTGTTAGGGGTCTTAGTGGTGTCATTAGAGTGATCCATGTTGGTAGGGGTCTTAGTGGTGACATTAGAGTGATCCATGTTGTTAGGGGTCTTAGTGGTGACAGAGTGATCCATGTTGTTAGGGGTCTTAGTGGTGTCATTAGAGTGATCCATGTTGTTAGGGGTCTTAGTGGTGACATTAGAGTGATCCATGTTGTTAGGGGTCTTAGTGGTGACATTAGAGTGATCCATGTTGTTAGGGGTCTTAGTGGTGACAGAGTGATCCATGTTGTTAGGGGTCTTAGTGGTGACAGAGTGATCCATGTTGTTAGGGGTCTTAGTGGTGACATTAGAGTGATCCATGTTGTTAGGGGTCTTAGTGGTGTCATTAGAGTGATCCATGTTGTTAGGGGTCTTAGTGGTGACAGAGTGATCCATGTTTTTAGGGGTCTCAGTGGTGTCATTAGAGTGATCCATGTTGTTAGGGGTCTTAGTGGTGACAGAGTGATCCATGTTGTTAGGGGTCTTAGTGGTGTCATTAGAGTGATCCATGTTGTTAGGGGTCTTAGTGGTGACATTAGAGTGATCCATGTTGTTAGGGGTCTTAGTGGTGACATTAGAGTGATCCATGTTGTTAGGGGTCTTAGTGGTGACAGAGTGATCCATGTTGTTAGGGGTCTTAGTGGTGACAGAGTGATCCATGTTGTTAGGGGTCTTAGTGGTGACATTAGAGTGATCCATGTTGTTAGGGGTCTTAGTGGTGACATTAGAGTGATCCATGTTGTTAGGGGTCTTAGTGGTGACAGTGATCCATGTTGTTAGGGGTCTTAGTGGTGACATTAGAGTGATCCATGTTGTTAGGGGTCTTAGTGGTGACATGAGTGATCCATGTTGTTAGGGGTCTTAGTGGTGACATTAGAGTGATCCATGTTGTTAGGGGTCTTAGTGGTGACATTAGAGTGATCCATGTTGTTAGGGGTCTTAGTGGTGACAGAGTGATCCATGTTGTTAGGGGTCTTAGTGGTGACAGAGTGATCCATGTTGTTAGGGGTCTTAGTGGTGACAGAGTGATCCATGTTGTTAGGGGTCTTAGTGGTGACATTAGAGTGATCCATGTTGTTAGGGGTCTTAGTGGTGACATTAGAGTGATCCATGTTGTTAGGGGTCTTAGTGGCTTCATTAGAGTGATCCATGTTGTTAGGGGTCTTAGTGGTGACAGAGTGATCCATGTTGTTAGGGGTCTTAGTGGTGACATTAGAGTGATCCATGTTGTTAGGGGTCTTAGTGGTGACATTAGAGTGATCCATGTTGTTAGGGGTCTTAGTGGTGACAGAGTGATCCATGTTGTTAGGGGTCTTAGTGGTGACAGAGTGATCCATGTTGTTAGGGGTCTTAGTGGTGACAGAGTGATCCATGTTGTTAGGGGTCTTAGTGGTGACATTAGAGTGATCCATGTTGTTAGGGGTCTTAGTGGTGACAGAGTGATCCATGTTGTTAGGGGTCTTAGTGGTGACATTAGAGTGATCCATGTTGTTAGGGGTCTTAGTGGTGACAGAGTGATCCATGTTGTTAGGGGTCTTAGTGGTGACAGAGTGATCCATGTTGTTAGGGGTCTTAGTGGTGACAGAGTGATCCATGTTGTTAGGGGTCTTAGTGGTGACAGAGTGATCCATGTTGTTAGGGGTCTTAGTGGTGACAGAGTGATCCATGTTGTTAGGGGTCTTAGTGGTGACAGAGTGATCCATGTTGTTAGGGGTCTTAGTGGTGACATTAGAGTGATCCATGTTGTTAGGGGTCTTAGTGGTGACATTAGAGTGATCCATGTTGTTAGGGGTCTTAGTGGTGACATTAGAGTGATCCATGTTGTTAGGGGTCTTAGTGGTGACATTAGAGTGATCCATGTTGTTAGGGGTCTTAGTGGTGACATTAGAGTGATCCATGTTGTTAGGGGTCTTAGTGGTGACATTAGAGTGATCCATGTTGTTAGGGGTCTTAGTGGTGACAGAGTGATCCATGTTGTTAGGGGTCTTAGTGGTGACATTAGAGTGATCCATGTTGTTAGGGGTCTTAGTGGTGACAGAGTGATCCATGTTGTTAGGGGTCTTAGTGGTGACATTAGAGTGATCCATGTTGTTAGGGGTCTTAGTGGTGTCATTAGAGTGATCCATGTTGTTAGGGGTCTTAGTGGTGTCATTAGAGTGATCCATGTTGTTAGGGGTCTTAGTGGTGACATTAGAGTGATCCATGTTGTTAGGGGTCTTAGTGGTGTCATGGTGATCCATGTTGTCAGGGGTCTTAGTGGTGACATTAGAGTGATCCATGTTGTTAGGGGTCTTAGTGGTGACATTAGAGTGATCCATGTTGTTAGGGGTCTTAGTGGTGACATTAGAGTGATCCATGTTGTTAGGGGTCTTAGTGGTGTCATTAGAGTGATCAATGTTGTTAGGGGTCTTAGTGGTGACATTAGAGTGATCCATGTTGTTAGGGGTCTTAGTGGTGACATTAGAGTGATCCATGTTGTTAGGGGTCTTAGTGGTGTCATTAGAGTGATCCATGTTGGTAGGGGTCTTAGTGGTGTCATTAGAGTGATCCATGTTGTTAGGGGTCTTAGTGGTGACATTAGAGTGATCCATGTTGTTAGGGGTCTTAGTGGTGACATTAGAGTGATCCATGTTGTTAGGGGTCTTAGTGGTGACATTAGAGTGATCCATGTTGTTAGGGGTCTTAGTGGTGACATTAGAGTGATCCATGTTGTTAGGGGTCTTAGTGGTGACAGAGTGATCCATGTTGTTAGGGGTCTTAGTGGTGACATTAGAGTGATCCATGTTGTTAGGGGTCTTAGTGGTGACATTAGAGTGATCCATGTTGTTAGGGGTCTTAGTGGTGACAGAGTGATCCATGTTGTTAGGGGTCTTAGTGGTGACAGAGTGATCCATGTTGTTAGGGGTCTTAGTGGTGTCATTAGAGTGATCCATGTTGGTAGGGGTCTTAGTGGTGTCATTAGAGTGATCCATGTTGTTAGGGGTCTTAGTGGTGACATTAGAGTGATCCATGTTGTTAGGAGTCTTAGTGGTGACATTAGAGTGATCCATGTTGTTAGGGGTCTTAGTGGTGTCATTAGAGTGATCCATGTTGTTAGGGGTCTTAGTGGTGACATTAGAGTGATCCATGTTGTTAGGGGTCTTAGTGGTAACAGAGTGATCCATGTTGTTAGGGGTCTTAGTGGTGTCATGGTGATCCATGTTGTTAGGGGTCTTAGTGGTGACATTAGAGTGATCCATGTTGTTAGGGGTCTTAGTGGTGACATTAGAGTGATCCATGTTGTTAGGGGTCTTAGTGGTGACATTAGAGTGATCCATGTTGTTAGGGGTCTTAGTGGTGACAGAGTGATCCATGTTGTTAGGGGTCTTAGTGGTGACATTAGAGTGATCCATGTTGTCAGGGGTCTTAGTGGTGACATTAGAGTGATCCATGTTGTCAGGGGTCTTAGTGGTGTCATTAGAGTGATCCATGTTGTTAGGGGTCTTAGTGGTGTCATTAGAGTGATCCATGTTGTTAGGGGTCTTAGTGGTGACAGAGTGATCCATGTTGTTAGGGGTCTTAGTGGTGTCATTAGAGTGATCCATGTTGTTAGGGGTCTTAGTGGTGACAGAGTGATCCATGTTGTTAGGGGTCTTAGTGGTGTCATTAGAGTGATCCATGTTGTTAGGGGTCTTAGTGGTGACATTAGAGTGATCCATGTTGTTAGGGGTCTTAGTGGTGTCATTAGAGTGATCCATGTTGGTAGGGGTCTTAGTGGTAACAGAGTGATCCATGTTGTTAGGGGTCTTAGTGGTGACATTAGAGTGATCCATGTTGTTAGGGGTCTTAGTGGTGACAGAGTGATCCATGTTGTTAGGGGTCTTAGTGGTGACATTAGAGTGATCCATGTTGTTAGGGGTCTTAGTGGTGACATTAGAGTGATCCATGTTGTTAGGGGTCTTAGTGGTGACAGAGTGATCCATGTTGTTAGGGGTCTTAGTGGTGACAGAGTGATCCATGTTGTTAGGGGTCTTAGTGGTGACAGAGTGATCCATGTTGTTAGGGGTCTTAGTGGTGACATTAGAGTGATCCATGTTGTTAGGGGTCTTAGTGGTGACATTAGAGTGATCCATGTTCTTAGGGGTCTTAGTGGTGTCATTAGAGTGATCCATGTTGTTAGGGGTCTTAGTGGTGTCATTAGAGTGATCCATGTTGTTAGGGGTCTTAGTGGTGACAGAGTGATCCATGTTGTTAGGGGTCTTAGTGGTGACATTAGAGTGATCCATGTTGTTAGGGGTCTTAGTGGTGACAGAGTGATCCATGTTGTTAGGGGTCTTAGTGGTGACATTAGAGTGATCCATGTTGTTAGGGGTCTTAGTGGTGACATTAGAGTGATCCATGTTGTTAGGGGTCTTAGTGGTGTCATTAGAGTGATCCATGTTGTTAGGGGTCTTAGTGGTGACATTAGAGTGATCCATGTTGTTAGGGGTCTTAGTGGTGTCATGGTGATCCATGTTGTTAGGGGTCTTAGTGGTGTCATTAGAGTGATCCATGTTGTTAGGGGTCTTAGTGGTGACATTAGAGTGATCCATGTTGTTAGGGGTCTTAGTGGTGACAGAGTGATCCATGTTGTTAGGGGTCTTAGTGGTGTCATTAGAGTGATCCATGTTGCTAGGGGTCTTAGTGGTGACAGAGTGATCCATGTTGGTAGGGGTCTTAGTGGTAAAATTAGAGTGATCCATGTTGTTAGGGGTCTTAGTGGTGACATTAGAGTGATCCATGTTGTTAGGGGTCTTAGTTGTGACAGAGTGATCCATGTTGTTAGGGGTCTTAGTGGTGACAGAGTGATCCATGTTGTTAGGGGTCTTAGTGGTGACAGAGTGATCCATGTTGTTAGGGGTCTTAGTGGTGACATTAGAGTGATCCATGTTGTTAGGGGTCTTAGTGGTGACAGAGTGATCCATGTTGATAGGGGTCTTAGTGGTGACATTAGAGTGATCCATGTTGTTAGGGGTCTTAGTGGTGACAGAGTGATCCATGTTGTTAGGGGTCTTAGTGGTGACATTAGAGTGATCCATGTTGTTAGGGGTCTTAGTGGTGACATTAGAGTGATCCATGTTGTTAGGGGTCTTAGTGGTAACATTAGAGTGATCCATGTTGTCAGGGGTCTTAGTGGTGTCATTAGAGTGATCCATGTTGGTAGGGGTCTTAGTGGTGACATTAGAGTGATCCATGTTGTTAGGGGTCTTAGTGGTGACATTAGAGTGATCCATGTTGTTAGGGGTCTTAGTGGTGACATTAGAGTGATCCATGTTGTTAGGGGTCTTAGTGGTGACATTAGAGTGATCCATGTTGTTAGGGGTCTTAGTGGTGACATTAGAGTGATCCATGTTGTTAGGGGTCTTAGTGGTGACAGAGTGATCCATGTTGTTAGGGGTCTTAGTGGTGACATTAGAGTGATCCATGTTGTTAGGGGTCTTAGTGGTGACATTAGAGTGATCCATGTTGTTAGGGGTCTTAGTGGTGACATTAGAGTGATCCATGTTGTTAGGGGTCTTAGTGGTGTCATTAGAGTGATCCATGTTGTTAGGGGTCTTAGTGGTGTCATTAGAGTGATCCATGTTGTTAGGGGTCTTAGTGGTGACATTAGAGTGATCCATGTTGTTAGGGGTCTTAGTGGTGTCATGGTGATCCATGTTGTCAGGGGTATTAGTGGTGACATTAGAGTGATCCATGTTGTTAGGGGTCTTAGTGGTGACATTAGAGTGATCCATGTTGTTAGGGGTCTTAGTGGTGACATTAGAGTGATCCATGTTGTTAGGGGTCTTAGTGGTGTCATTAGAGTGATCAATGTTGTTAGGGGTCTTAGTGGTGACATTAGAGTGATCCATGTTGTTAGGGGTCTTAGTGGTGACATTAGAGTGATCCATGTTGTTAGGGGTCTTAGTGGTGTCATTAGAGTGATCCATGTTGGTAGGGGTCTTAGTGGTGTCATTAGAGTGATCCATGTTGTTAGGGGTCTTAGTGGTGACATTAGAGTGATCCATGTTGTTAGGGGTCTTAGTGGTGACATTAGAGTGATCCATGTTGTTAGGGGTCTTAGTGGTGACATTAGAGTGATCCATGTTGTTAGGGGTCTTAGTGGTGACATTAGAGTGATCCATGTTGTTAGGGGTCTTAGTGGTGACAGAGTGATCCATGTTGTTAGGGGTCTTAGTGGTGACATTAGAGTGATCCATGTTGTTAGGGGTCTTAGTGGTGACATTAGAGTGATCCATGTTGTTAGGGGTCTTAGTGGTGACAGAGTGATCCATGTTGTTAGGGGTCTTAGTGGTGACAGAGTGATCCATGTTGTTAGGGGTCTTAGTGGTGTCATTAGAGTGATCCATGTTGGTAGGGGTCTTAGTGGTGTCATTAGAGTGATCCATGTTGTTAGGGGTCTTAGTGGTGACATTAGAGTGATCCATGTTGTTAGGGGTCTTAGTGGTGACATTAGAGTGATCCATGTTGTTAGGGGTCTTAGTGGTGTCATTAGAGTGATCCATGTTGTTAGGGGTCTTAGTGGTGACATTAGAGTGATCCATGTTGTTAGGGGTCTTAGTGGTAACAGAGTGATCCATGTTGTTAGGGGTCTTAGTGGTGTCATGGTGATCCATGTTGTTAGGGGTCTTAGTGGTGACATTAGAGTGATCCATGTTGTTAGGGGTCTTAGTGGTGACATTAGAGTGATCCATGTTGTTAGGGGTCTTAGTGGTGACATTAGAGTGATCCATGTTGTTAGGGGTCTTAGTGGTGACAGAGTGATCCATGTTGTTAGGGGTCTTAGTGGTGACATTAGAGTGATCCATGTTGTCAGGGGTCTTAGTGGTGACATTAGAGTGATCCATGTTGTCAGGGGTCTTAGTGGTGTCATTAGAGTGATCCATGTTGTTAGGGGTCTTAGTGGTGTCATTAGAGTGATCCATGTTGTTAGGGGTCTTAGTGGTGACAGAGTGATCCATGTTGTTAGGGGTCTTAGTGGTGTCATTAGAGTGATCCATGTTGTTAGGGGTCTTAGTGGTGACAGAGTGATCCATGTTGTTAGGGGTCTTAGTGGTGTCATTAGAGTGATCCATGTTGTTAGGGGTCTTAGTGGTGACATTAGAGTGATCCATGTTGTTAGGGGTCTTAGTGGTGTCATTAGAGTGATCCATGTTGGTAGGGGTCTTAGTGGTAACAGAGTGATCCATGTTGTTAGGGGTCTTAGTGGTGACATTAGAGTGATCCATGTTGTTAGGGGTCTTAGTGGTGACAGAGTGATCCATGTTGTTAGGGGTCTTAGTGGTGACATTAGAGTGATCCATGTTGTTAGGGGTCTTAGTGGTGACATTAGAGTGATCCATGTTGTTAGGGGTCTTAGTGGTGACAGAGTGATCCATGTTGTTAGGGGTCTTAGTGGTGACAGAGTGATCCATGTTGTTAGGGGTCTTAGTGGTGACAGAGTGATCCATGTTGTTAGGGGTCTTAGTGGTGACATTAGAGTGATCCATGTTGTTAGGGGTCTTAGTGGTGACATTAGAGTGATCCATGTTGTTAGGGGTCTTAGTGGTGTCATTAGAGTGATCCATGTTGTTAGGGGTCTTAGTGGTGTCATTAGAGTGATCCATGTTGTTAGGGGTCTTAGTGGTGACAGAGTGATCCATGTTGTTAGGGGTCTTAGTGGTGACATTAGAGTGATCCATGTTGTTAGGGGTCTTAGTGGTGACAGAGTGATCCATGTTGTTAGGGGTCTTAGTGGTGACATTAGAGTGATCCATGTTGTTAGGGGTCTTAGTGGTGACATTAGAGTGATCCATGTTGTTAGGGGTCTTAGTGGTGTCATTAGAGTGATCCATGTTGTTAGGGGTCTTAGTGGTGACATTAGAGTGATCCATGTTGTTAGGGGTCTTAGTGGTGTCATGGTGATCCATGTTGTTAGGGGTCTTAGTGGTGTCATTAGAGTGATCCATGTTGTTAGGGGTCTTAGTGGTGACATTAGAGTGATCCATGTTGTTAGGGGTCTTAGTGGTGACAGAGTGATCCATGTTGTTAGGGGTCTTAGTGGTGTCATTAGAGTGATCCATGTTGCTAGGGGTCTTAGTGGTGACAGAGTGATCCATGTTGGTAGGGGTCTTAGTGGTAACATTAGAGTGATCCATGTTGTTAGGGGTCTTAGTGGTGACATTAGAGTGATCCATGTTGTTAGGGGTCTTAGTTGTGACAGAGTGATCCATGTTGTTAGGGGTCTTAGTGGTGTCATTAGAGTGATCCATGTTGTTAGGGGTCTTAGTGGTGACATTAGAGTGATCCATGTTGTTAGGGGTCTTAGTGGTAACAGAGTGATCCATGTTGTTAGGGGTCTTAGTGGTGTCATGGTGATCCATGTTGTTAGGGGTCTTAGTGGTGACATTAGAGTGATCCATGTTGTTAGGGGTCTTAGTGGTGACATTAGAGTGATCCATGTTGTTAGGGGTCTTAGTGGTGACATTAGAGTGATCCATGTTGTTAGGGGTCTTAGTGGTGACAGAGTGATCCATGTTGTTAGGGGTCTTAGTGGTGACATTAGAGTGATCCATGTTGTCAGGGGTCTTAGTGGTGACATTAGAGTGATCCATGTTGTCAGGGGTCTTAGTGGTGTCATTAGAGTGATCCATGTTGTTAGGGGTCTTAGTGGTGTCATTAGAGTGATCCATGTTGTTAGGGGTCTTAGTGGTGACAGAGTGATCCATGTTGTTAGGGGTCTTAGTGGTGTCATTAGAGTGATCCATGTTGTTAGGGGTCTTAGTGGTGACAGAGTGATCCATGTTGTTAGGGGTCTTAGTGGTGTCATTAGAGTGATCCATGTTGTTAGGGGTCTTAGTGGTGACATTAGAGTGATCCATGTTGTTAGGGGTCTTAGTGGTGTCATTAGAGTGATCCATGTTGGTAGGGGTCTTAGTGGTAACAGAGTGATCCATGTTGTTAGGGGTCTTAGTGGTGACATTAGAGTGATCCATGTTGTTAGGGGTCTTAGTGGTGACAGAGTGATCCATGTTGTTAGGGGTCTTAGTGGTGACATTAGAGTGATCCATGTTGTTAGGGGTCTTAGTGGTGACATTAGAGTGATCCATGTTGTTAGGGGTCTTAGTGGTGACAGAGTGATCCATGTTGTTAGGGGTCTTAGTGGTGACATTAGAGTGATCCATGTTGTTAGGGGTCTTAGTGGTGACAGAGTGATCCATGTTGTTAGGGGTCTTAGTGGTGACATTAGAGTGATCCATGTTGTTAGGGGTCTTAGTGGTGACATTAGAGTGATCCATGTTGTTAGGGGTCTTAGTGGTGTCATTAGAGTGATCCATGTTGTTAGGGGTCTTAGTGGTGTCATTAGAGTGATCCATGTTGTTAGGGGTCTTAGTGGTGACAGAGTGATCCATGTTGTTAGGGGTCTTAGTGGTGACATTAGAGTGATCCATGTTGTTAGGGGTCTTAGTGGTGACAGAGTGATCCATGTTGTTAGGGGTCTTAGTGGTGACATTAGAGTGATCCATGTTGTTAGGGGTCTTAGTGGTGACATTAGAGTGATCCATGTTGTTAGGGGTCTTAGTGGTGTCATTAGAGTGATCCATGTTGTTAGGGGTCTTAGTGGTGACATTAGAGTGATCCATGTTGTTAGGGGTCTTAGTGGTGTCATGGTGATCCATGTTGTTAGGGGTCTTAGTGGTGTCATTAGAGTGATCCATGTTGTTAGGGGTCTTAGTGGTGACATTAGAGTGATCCATGTTGTTAGGGGTCTTAGTGGTGACAGAGTGATCCATGTTGTTAGGGGTCTTAGTGGTGTCATTAGAGTGATCCATGTTGCTAGGGGTCTTAGTGGTGACAGAGTGATCCATGTTGGTAGGGGTCTTAGTGGTAACATTAGAGTGATCCATGTTGTTAGGGGTCTTAGTGGTGACATTAGAGTGATCCATGTTGTTAGGGGTCTTAGTTGTGACAGAGTGATCCATGTTGTTAGGGGTCTTAGTGGTGACAGAGTGATCCATGTTGTTAGGGGTCTTAGTGGTGACAGAGTGATCCATGTTGTTAGGGGTCTTAGTGGTGACATTAGAGTGATCCATGTTGTTAGGGGTCTTAGTGGTGACAGAGTGATCCATGTTGATAGGGGTCTTAGTGGTGACATTAGAGTGATCCATGTTGTTAGGGGTCTTAGTGGTGACAGAGTGATCCATGTTGTTAGGGGTCTTAGTGGTGACATTAGAGTGATCCATGTTGTTAGGGGTCTTAGTGGTGACATTAGAGTGATCCATGTTGTTAGGGGTCTTAGTGGTAACATTAGAGTGATCCATGTTGTCAGGGGTCTTAGTGGTGTCATTAGAGTGATCCATGTTGGTAGGGGTCTTAGTGGTGACATTAGAGTGATCCATGTTGTTAGGGGTCTTAGTGGTGACAGAGTGATCCATGTTGTTAGGGGTCTTAGTGGTGACATTAGAGTGATCCATGTTGTTAGGGGTCTTAGTGGTGACATTAGAGTCATCCATGTTGCTAGGGGTCTTAGTGGTAACAGAGTGATCCATGTTGTTAGGGGTCTTAGTGGTGACAGAGTGATCCATGTTGTTAGGGGTCTTAGTGGTGACATTAGAGTGATCCATGTTGTTAGGGGTCTTAGTGGTGACATTAGAGTGATCCATGTTGTTAGGGGTCTTAGTGGTGTCATGGTGATCCATGTTGTTAGGGGTCTTAGTGGTGACATTAGAGTGATCCATGTTGTTAAGGGTCTTAGTGGTGACATTAAAGTGATCCATGTTGTTAGGGGTCTTAGTGGTGACATTAGAGTGATCCATGTTGTTAGGGGTCTTAGTGGTGACAGAGTGATCCATGTTGTTAGGGGTCTTAGTGGTGTCATTAGAGTGATCCATGTTGTTAGGGGTCTTAGTGGTGACATTAGAGTGATCCATGTTGTTAGGGGTCTTAGTGGTGACATTAGAGTGATCCATGTTGTTAGGGGTCTTAGTGGTGACAGAGTGATCCATGTTGTTAGGGGTCTTAGTGGTGACATTAGAGTGATCCATGTTGTTAGGGGTCTTAGTGGTGTCATGGTGATCCATGTTGTTAGGGGTCTTAGTCGTGACATTAGAGTGATCCATGTTGTTAGGGGTCTTAGTGGTGACAGAGTGATCCATGTTGTTAGGGGTCTTAGTGGTGTCATTAGAGTGATCCATGTTGTTAGGGGTCTTAGTGGTGACATTAGAGTGATCCATGTTGTTAGGGGTCTTAGTGGTGTCATTAGAGTGATCCATGTTGTTAGGGGTCTTAGTGGTGTCATTAGAGTGATCCATGTTGTTAGGGGTCTTAGTGGTGACATTAGAGTGATCCATGTTGTTAGGGGTCTTAGTGGTGACATTAGAGTGATCCATGTTGTTAGGGGTCTTAGTGGTGACAGAGTGATCCATGTTGTTAGGGGTCTTAGTGGTGACATTAGAGTGATCCATGTTGTTAGGGGTCTTAGTGGTGACATTAGAGTGATCCATGTTGTTAGGGGTCTTAGTGGTGACAGAGTGATCCATGTTGTTAGGGGTCTTAGTGGTGACATTAGAGTGATCCATGTTGTTAGGGGTCTTAGTGGTGTCATTAGAGTGATCCATGTTGTTAGGGGTCTTAGTGGTGACATTAGAGTGATCCATGTTGTTAGGGGTCTTAGTGGTGACATTAGAGTGATCCATGTTGTTAGGGGTCTTAGTGGTGTCATTAGAGTGATCCATGTTGTTAGGGGTCTTAGTGGTGACAGAGTGATCCATGTTGTTAGGGGTCTTAGTGGTGACAGAGTGATCCATGTTGTTAGGGGTCTTAGTGGTGACAGAGTGATCCATGTTGTTAGGGGTCTTAGTGGTGACAGAGTGATCCATGTTGTTAGGGGTCTTAGTGGTGACATTAGAGTGATCCATGTTGTTAGGGGTCTTAGTGGTGACAGAGTGATCCATGTTGTTAGGGGTCTTAGTGGTGACATTAGAGTGATCCATGTTGTTAGGGGTCTTAGTGGTGACATTAGAGTGATCCATGTTGTCAGGGGTCTTAGTGGTGTCATTAGAGTGATCCATGTTGGTAGGGGTCTTAGTGGTGACATTAGAGTGATCCATGTTGTTAGGGGTCTTAGTGGTGACATTAGAGTGATCCATGTTGTTAGGGGTCTTAGTGGTGACATTAGAGTGATCCATGTTGTTAGGGGTCTTAGTGGTGACAGAGTGATCCATGTTGTTAGGGGTCTTAGTGGTGACATTAGAGTGATCCATGTTGTTAGGGGTCTTAGTGGTGACATTAGAGTGATCCATGTTGTTAGGGGTCTTAGTGGTGTCATGGTGATCCATGTTGTTAGGGGTCTTAGTGGTGACATTAGAGTGATCCATGTTGTTAGGGGTCTTAGTGGTGACATTAGAGTGATCCATGTTGTTAGGGGTCTTAGTGGTGACATTAGAGTGATCTATGTTGTTAGGGGTCTTAGTGGTGACATTAGAGTGATCCATGTTGTTAGGGGTCTTAGTGGTGACATTAGAGTGAATCATGTTGTTAGGGGTCTTAGTGGTGACATTAGAGTGATCCATGTTGTTAGGGGTCTTAGTGGTGACAGAGTGATCCATGTTGTTAGGGGTCTTAGTGGTGACATTAGAGTGATCCATGTTGTTAGGGGTCTTAGTGGTGACATTAGAGTGATCCATGTTGTTAGGGGTCTTAGTGGTGACATTAGAGTGATCCATGTTGTTAGGGGTCTTAGTGGTGACATTAGAGTGATCCATGTTGTTAGGGGTCTTAGTGGTGACAGAGTGATCCATGTTGTTAGGGGTCTTAGTGGTAACAGAGTGATCCATGTTGTTAGGGGTCTTAGTGGTGACAGAGTGATCCATGTTGTTAGGGGTCTTAGTGGTGTCATTAGAGTGATCCATGTTGTTAGGGGTCTTAGTGGTGACATTAGAGTGATCCATGTTGTTAGGGGTCTTAGTGGTGACAGAGTGATCCATGTTGTTAGGGGTCTTAGTGGTGACATTAGAGTGATCCATGTTGTTAGGGGTCTTAGTGGTGACATTAGAGTGATCCATGTTGTTAGGGGTCTTAGTGGTGACAGAGTGATCCATGTTGTTAGGGGTCTTAGTGGTGACATTAGAGTGATCCATGTTGTTAGGGGTCTTAGTGGTGACATTAGAGTGATCCATGTTGTTAGGGGTCTTAGTGGTGACATTAGAGTGATCCATGTTGTTAGGGGTCTTAGTGGTGACAGAGTGATCCATGTTGGTAGGGGTCTTAGTGGTAACATTAGAGTGATCCATGTTGTTAGGGGTCTTAGTGGTGACATTAGAGTGATCCATGTTGTTAGGGGTCTTAGTGGTGACATTAGAGTGATCCATGTTGTTAGGGGTCTTAGTGGTGACATTAGAGTGATCCATGTTGTTAGGGGTCTTAGTGGTGACATTAGAGTGATCCATGTTGTTAGGGGTCTTAGTGGTGACATTAGAGTGATCCATGTTGTTAGGGGTCTTAGTGGTGACAGAGTGATCCATGTTGTTAGGGGTCTTAGTGGTGTCATTAGAGTGATCCATGTTGTTAGGGGTCTTAGTGGTGACATTAGAGTGATCCATGTTGTTAGGGGTCTTAGTGGTGACATTAGAGTGATCCATGTTGTTAGGGGTCTTAGTGGTGACATTAGAGTGATCCATGTTGTTAGGGGTCTTAGTGGTGACATTAGAGTGATCCATGTTGTTAGGGGTCTTAGTGGTGACATTAGAGTGATCCATGTTGTTAGGGGTCTTAGTGGTGACAGAGTGATCCATGTTGTTAGGGGTCTTAGTGGTGACAGAGTGATCCATGTTGTTAGGGGTCTTAGTGGTGACATTAGAGTGATCCATGTTGTTAGGGGTCTTAGTGGTGACATTAGAGTGATCCATGTTGTTAGGGGTCTTAGTGGTGACAGAGTGATCCATGTTGTTAGGGGTCTTAGTGGTGTCATGGTGATCCATGTTGTTAGGGGTCTTAGTGGTGACAGAGTGATCCATGTTGTTAGGGGTCTTAGTGGTGACATTAGAGTGATCCATGTTGTTAGGGGTCTTAGTGGTGACAGAGTGATCCATGTTGTTAGGGGTCTTAGTGGTGTCATTAGAGTGATCCATGTTGTTAGGGGTCTTAGTGGTGACATTAGAGTGATCCATGTTGTTAGGGGTCTTAGTGGTGACATTAGAGTGATCCATGTTGTTAGGGGTCTTAGTGGTGTCATTAGAGTGATCCATGTTGTTAGGGGTCTTAGTGGTGACATTAGAGTGATCCATGTTGTTAGGGGTCTTAGTGGTGACATTAGAGTGATCCATGTTGTTAGGGGTCTTAGTGGTGACAGAGTGATCCATGTTGTTAGGGGTCTTGGTGGTGACATTAGAGTGATCCATGTTGTTAGGGGTCTTAGTGGTGACATTAGAGTGATCCATGTTGTTAGGGGTCTTAGTGGTGACATTAGAGTGATCCATGTTGTTAGGGGTCTTGGTGGTGACATTTCAGTGATCCATGTTGTTAGGGGTCTTGGTGGCCTCCGTAGCAGACTGGGGTCTGATGACCGTGCCTTTCCTGGAGCAAGATGAAACAGAACCCATCCCTGCCCTGGCAGACCTCACTCTCCTGGGGACCCTGGGACACCTGGATCTCCTGCTGGCCCCAGACATCATTGGCTTCCACTGTGGTCTCCCTGGCCTCTCTCCTGGACCCCCTGGTACCCCTGCAGCCTGCTCCCCTGAACCCTGACATCTGCCTAGGCCATCTTGGTAAAGTGATAGCCGTTGGAGGCTAGGTGGTGGAGTTGGAGCCGGGGCTGAGATCCACCCTGGTCCCCCCTAAGGCCACTGTTTGACCCTGACCTGGCCCTGAATCTGACTTTGGCCCTGACTCTTCTCTGGCCCTGACCTGGCCCTGAGTCTGACTTTGGCCCTGACTCTTCTCTGGCCCTGACCTGGCCCTGAATCTGACTTTGGCCCTGACTCTGACTCTTTTCTGACCCTGACCTGCCTCTGGCCTTGACTCTGGCCCTGACTCGGACTCTTCTCTGGCCCTGACTCTTCTCTGGCCCTGACTCTTCTCTGGCCCTGACTCTGACTCTTCTCTGACCATGACCTGACTCTGGCCCTGACTCTTCTCTGGCCCTGACTCTGGCCCTGACTGAGTGTGTTTCCTGGGTGTTACCTGGATGTTACCTGACTGTTTCCTGGATGTTACCTGACTGTTTTCTGGGTGTTACCTGACTGTTTTCTGGGTGTTACCTGACTGTTTTCTGGGTGTTACCTGGATGTTACCTGACTGTTACCTGGATGTTACCTGGATGTTACCTGGATGTTACCTGGGTGTTTCCTGGGTGTTACCTGGATGTTAACTGGGTGTTACCTGGATGTTTCCTGGGTGTTTCCTGGGTGTTACCTGGATGTTACCTGGATGTTACCTGGATGTTTCCTGGGTGTTTCCTGGGTGTTACCTGGATGTTTCCTGGGTGTTTCCTGGGTGTTACCTGGATGTTACCTGGATGTTACCTGGATGTTACCTGGATGTTTCCTGGGTGTTACCTGGGTGTTACCTGGATGTTACCTGGATGTTACCTGGGTGTTAACGGGATGTTACCTGGGTGTTAACGGGATGTTACCTGCCTTGAAGGAGCAGAAGGTGTTGCATAGGTCTTTTTTCGGATGGTAGAATCCCAGGTTCTGTTTTCTTTCTTAATCGTTGAACACCTGTCTTGATAAAGGCAGAATGATGCTATCCTCACAGAGAAGACAGTATTTCTTGTGTAGGTCAGCCATGGATTGAAGCAAAGGCTCCTACTTTTCAGCTCAAGGGCCTACAGTAATGGGATGGTACTTTCGGTAAGTCACGCAGGAATGTTCATCATCTCACGGTGTTGTCTCACTGGTGTTAATCTGACTTCAGTCTCTTTCGCTTGCCCCGTGTTACATTGATCATTCACCCAAGCCAAGAGTTGAGAGGAACGTGTTTTTACATACCCTCCTCTGCTCACAACTTGTTGACCGTCCTGTAGCTCTGCTCTGTTGTTGACCGTCCTGTAGCTCTACTCTGTTGCTGACAGTCCTGTAACTCTGCTCTGTTGCTGACCGTCCTGTAGCTCTACTCTGTTGCTGACCGTCCCGTAACTCTACTCTGTTACTAACCATCCTGTAGCTCCCTGCTCTGTTGCTGACCGTCCTGTAACTTTGCTCTGTTGCTGACCGTCCTGTAACTCTGCTCTGTTGCTGACCGTCCCGTAACTCTACTCTGTTGCTGACCGTCCTGTAACTCTGCTCTGTTGACCCCTGCACTGTAGCTTCCCTCTCTGTTGATGACCGTCCTGTAACTCTAATCTGATGCTGACCGTCCTGTAGCTCTACTCTGCTGCTGACCGTCCTGTAACTCTGCTCTGTAGCTGACCATCCTGTAGCTCCCTGCTCTGTAGCTCCCCTCTCTGTTACTAACCATCCTGTAGCTCCCTGCTCTGTTGCCGATCGTCCTGTAACTCTGCTCTGTTGCTGACCGTCCTGTAGCTCTCCTCTGTAGCTGACCATCCTGTATCTCCCTGCTCTGTTGCTGACCGTCCTGTAGCTCTACTCTGCTGCTGACCGTCCTGTAACTCTGCTCTGTTGCTGACCATCCTGTAGCTCTACTCTGTTGCTGACCGTCCTGTAACTCTGCTCTGTTGCTGACCATCCTGTAGCTCTACTCTGTTGCTGACCGTCCTGTAGCTCTGCTCTGTTGCTGACCGTCCTGTAGCTCTGCTTTGTTGCTGACCATTCTGTAGCTCTACTCTGTAGCTGACCATCCTGTAGCTCTACTCTGTTGCTGACTGTCCTGTAGCTCCCTGCTCTGTTGTCTGCTCTTTAATGCCGGTTGTCTTAAACATTTCAAATTTGAGAACCAATATCAATACAAACATTTAAAATATATCAGCTACATCATTGGCAGCGTAGAATGTTACTCAGATTTGAATGCATGTTCATTTAACAATTGACATTTAGTTAGCATTATAGGTGAAAGGCATAGTATTTTTAAAGAATTCTTATGCTGCCTATACACTGACATGTTCCTTATGATTACCTTCCTCGTCTGGGCTTGTCACTAGCACTCTCTTTCTGACTGCAAAACTCTGGCCTCCTCAAAAGAGACATTCACCATGGCACAATGAACAAGCCATGACCTGTCTGAAAAAAATAGTTTGGCTCATTGTCAAAAAGAATGGACTAGCCTAGCCATTTAGCTAACTTATCTAATTACCACTTTATTTAAACATCAAGTGGTAATCACAACGTTAGACCAAATGTTAGCTATTATTAAACGTAATGTTATTCAATCAACATTAATGTCTAACATTAGCCACCTAGCTAGCTAACATTGCATAGTTAACACTGGCACTAGCCTAGCTAACTAGCTAGCCAGCTTTGCTAGCGGCAACCTAATTAGCTAAATCACGTGGTAGCTTGTTAGTTATTGCCACACACATCTGATTAATATGTTCAGCCTTTATGACAATGACAAGATGGCTAGCTCATTAGCCAACAAGAAGAGATTATACATTACAGGGAGCTAAAACATGATTAGGAGATGAAACTGTGTCTATCAGATTAAAATACAATGGATTGGGTTAGTCAAAGCTAGGCTGGACAATAGAACGAGGCAGGAACCCAAGGCAGGAACACTAGCACGAGGCCATAGCAAATTAATTGGAAAAAAAACCTTTGCAGAGCCTCTTCTGACTGAAATGATGCTTAGAATTCCATTTCCTCCTAAATGGCACCACAAAATGTAGCCCTTCTTATTTTATCACTACAATCTGTTCTTAGGATGAAACTGAAAAAGAACAAATTGTGTAGAAAGTAAACAGACATTGCCGTTATGTTGGGGAAATAGTAATGTCTAAAAAGCAGTCGTATTTAATATTAAATACATTATTATTATTTATCTGCTACCATTTGCCTTTTTTTGAGTTCAACATTTTGTGGTTTGAACTCATTATTCTAATTCTCTGATAGCAAACAGGCAGCACACTTCTGAAATCAAACTGCTCAGTAAATCAACGGGTCTTTACATCTACCAAACATATAGAGATAAATACACATCTAATTCCCAGTGTCTAGTGTCTGTGTTAATGTTAAAGTCCTGTTAGGGTTAGATTCAGAGCAGGTGGTCATTCCCAGTGTCTAGTGTCTGTGTTAATGTTAAAGTCCTGTTAGGGTTAGATTCAGAGCAGGTGGTCATTCCCAGTGTCTAGTGTCTGTGTTAATGTTAAAGTCCTGTTAGGGTTAGATTCAGAGCAGGTGGTCATTCCCAGTGTGTCTAGTGTCTGTGTTTATGTTAAAGTCCTGTTAGGGTTAGATTCAGAGCAGGTGGTCATTCCCAGTGTCTAGTGTCTGTGTTAATGTTAAAGTCCTGTTAGGGTTAGATTCAGAGCAGGTGGTCATTCCCAGTGTCTAGTGTCTGTGTTTCTGTTAAAGGTGAACCAACAGTTAAATCCATTTTTTTATTTATAAATTAATAATATTGATTGATTCAGAAAATAATATAACTTATGAGCTTAGTTCAAGTGTCTCTAATCAGAACCCAAAATGCAAGCTTGTTTAACTCCAATGTTTGTAAAAAATAAATACATTAAACTGTAAAGCCTCAAAACGATCCTTTTTGTACCATGGATGGTCAGCCATTATTCTGTCCATACATTGTAGTGGTTACATTTCTCCATCCTGCTTTTTACCAAAACAGTGTCAGGACACCACTTTGTTATCTTTTCCAACTGCTGATTGGCATTTAAGAAAGTGTTTAATTTTTTAATAATTAACTAAATGTATGGTGTTTTTGGTTTAAAGGTATATGCATTGTTCATTGTTATGCTGTAAATTGCTATTTTTATGGTTTTAAGTGATCAAATTAACTAACACATTGAATATTTTGCAATTCTGAGTAATAACTAGGTATAGAAACTGATGGTCAGATGAAGACATGGCTTCGAAAAAAAAAAACTATTGCAGAATAAATGAATAATTAACTAAATAATTCCAATAGACGACAGCATGAGACCACGAGTTACATCTCAGATGATCCGCTCTTGAACCCCCCCTTCATCCTCACAGAAAAACTCCCGCTTTTTCCTGTCCATTTCTGCACGACCAACACTTCATTTGAACAGACTACTGTTTATTACTATAATGATGAGACATGTTTATTATTACCTATTTTTTATTCTCAATTTTTTTAATTATAGTTGATTACCATTTCAAATCAAATCAAAGTTTATTTGTCACGTGCGCTGAATACAACAGGTGTAGTAGACCTCACAGTGAAATGCTGAATACAACAGGTGTAGTAGACCTCACAGTGAAATGCTGAATACAACAGGTGTAGTAGACCTCACAGTGAAATGCTGAATACAACAGGTGTAGTAGACCTCACAGTGAAATGCTGAATACAACAGGTGTAGTAGACCTTACAGTGAAATGCTGAATACAACAGGTGTAGTAGACCTCACAGTGAAATGCTGAATACAACAGGTGTAGTAGACCTCACAGTGAAATGCTGAATACAACAGGTGTAGTAGACCTTACAGTGAAACGCTGAATACAACAGGTGTAGTAGACCTCACAGTGAAATGCTGAATACAACAGGTGTATTAGACCTTACAGGCTCTAACCAACAGTGCAAAAAAGGTGTTAGGTGAAGTAAGTAAAGAAATAAAACAACAGTAAAAAGACAGGTTATATAAAGTAGCGAGGCTACATACAGACACTGGTTAGTCAGGCTGATTGAGGTAGTATGTACATGTAGATATGGTTAAAGTGACTATGCATATATGATGAACAGAGAGTAGCAGTAGTGTAAAAAAGGGGTTGGCGGGTGGCGGGTGGCGGGACACAATGCAGATAGCCCGGTTAGCCAATGTGCGGGAGCACTGGTTGGTTCGGCCAATTGAGGTAGTATGTACATGAATGTATAGTTAAATAACTATGATCAATAATCCTGAACATTAATTCAGTCACCTCTGGTCGAGAAACTTATTTTCCTAGTAAATTCATTGTCAAATTCATCAACCAGCATCGACCCGCTCTCACACAAGTAACCAACTGGCTGTTCACGTGTCTCATACATAGATATGGGAAGATGAATAGATAGTACATGTTTACTAGAGTTGGGGTTAGTGTATCTGACTAGTGATTTTTTGGCCGGTGTTCAATACCTGCTATAGATAGTATATTATTGCTCTCCCAAAAGCAACACAGGCCTCATACGAGATTTAACTGTAAAGTAAAGAGTAACCATTTTAGAAAATAATGGGACATATAGTCTTTGATTGCATGCAATTTTATGTCAATCATATTGCTGCTATAACCTATAACTGTTGCATCATGGTCTTATGCTGCCATCTGTTGGAAATATTGAGCAATTCAAAGTTCTTAATTCACATAAAGACATTGGTGAGGCAGCTGTGAAATAAAGAGTATTTTTCTTATTAATTCCTGAGATCAGTCTCAGACCTGCCTCTCCTATCCCAAGCTGATTGCTGGACTTCCACATAGAGGTTACTAGGTCACACCCATTTCAATTAAAACATAAAATGTAGCTTGATCAACTGTTCTACCTTGCAAAAATAAATATATATATATTTTTTTAAATAAAATTATAAAAAACAGCAACATTTGAAATAGCTTTTGATTAGAAAAATAATCATACTGCTATTTAGTATTATAATGTTATTTACCAACCTAATATTATTACTTAAATCGTTTCTACAAGTGTTCTACCCTAGGGTTAAGGCTAAAATAGGTTATACCCATTGTTAGGGGTTAGGGCTAAATTAGGTTATACGTAGGTTTAGGGTTTTTAAGGCAAAAATATATATATGGGTTTATAGCTCTCTTGCTCCTCCTCGTAGCCTTCTGCGGGTACTGCATACCTCATTCGCGACACTTTGCTAGGCTCATAATCTGCGTCAGATCTACAAATCAATGAGCTAGACCTATCTATTTAGTTTGCAACTCAGTGAAGATGCGCAGCCTTCGCTCAATTCGATGCCTACAAACGAACAGATTTCGAAGCATATCAAATTACCCAGCAGCCATTTCCAAATAACAAATCGTAAAAAAAAAGGTTATTTCTTTCTTTAACAAATTTGTCTGGCTGTGTTAAAATTGGCCACATCTTGAACAAGGACATAGGTTTTGTTTAGGTTTTACAGCTTTTTCTGAAGAAAAAAAAAGGTTAACCGTGATCAGAAAATGTTTAACGTTTAATCGATATGCGCCAGCCACATTCAGTTCACAAATCTAGCCGCAGGTAAGTCAAAACAAAGGGCAATGACTATTATAACCATTATTACCATATTGGTATCATTTGAAAGTAAACATTTTGAAGTTTGTGGAAATGTGAAATTAATTTAGGAGAATATAACACATTAGATCTGGTAAAAGATAATACAAACAAAAACGTGAGTTTTTCCCATCATATTTGAAATGCAAGAGAAAGGCCACACACAGAGAAAGGATTCTATGTGTAAGATGCTGTCCACAAGATGGCAGAAGTGTGTATGCAAAGTTTCTGACTGACTTTTTATTTATTTAACCTTTATTTAACCAGGTAGGCTAGTTGAGAACAAGTTCTCATTTACAACTGCGACCTGGCCAGATAAAGCAAAGCAGTTCGACACATACAACAACACAGTTACACATGTAATAAACAAACATACAGTCAATAATACAGTAGAAAAAGTATATATACAGTGTGTGCAAATGAGGTAAGATAAGGGAGGTAAAGCAATAAATAGGCCATGGTGATAAGACTAGCAAAGACTTCTAGATGACCTGGAGCCAGTGGGTTTGGCGACAGATATGTAGGGGGGACCAGCCAACAAGAGCATACATGTCGCAGTGGTGGGTAGTATATGGGGCTTTGCTGATAAAACAGAAGGCACTGTGATAGACTGCATCCAATTTATTGAGTAGGGTTTTGGAGGCTATTTTTAAAATGACATCGCAGAAGTCAAGGATCAGTAGGATAGTCAGTTTTACGAGGGTAAGTTTGGCAGCGTGAGTGAAGGATGCTTTGTTGCGGAATAGGAAGCCAATTCTAGATTTAATTTTGGATTGGAGATGCTTAATGTGAGTCTGGAAGGAGAGTTTACAGTCTAACCAGACACCTAGGTATTTGCAGTTGTCAGAACCGTCCAGAGTAGTGATGCTAGTCGGGCGGGAGGGTGCGGGTAGCATTTGGTTGAAGAGCATGCACATTGACCCCACATCATACTGTCTCTAGTCTCTGGTCATTGACCCCACATCATACTGTCTCTAGTCTCTGGTCATTGACCCCACATCATACTGTCTCTAGTCTCTAGTCATTGACCCCACATCATACTGACTCTAGTCTCTAGTCATTGACCCCACATCATACTGTCTCTAGTCTCTAGTCATTGACCCCACATCATACTGTCTCTAGTCTCTGGTCATTGACCCCACATCATACTGTCTCTAGTCTCTGGTCATTGACCCCACATCATACTGACTCTAGTCTCTAGTCATTGACCCCACATCATACTGACTCTAGTCTCTAGTCATTGACCCCACATCATACTGTCTCTAGTCTCTGGTCATTGACCCCACATCATACTGTCTCTAGTCTCTGGTCATTGACCCCACATCATACTGACTCTAGTCTCTGGTCATTGACCCCACATCATACTGACTCTAGTCTCTAGTCATTGACCCCACATCATACTGACTCTAGTCTCTAGTCATTGACCCCACGTCATACTGTCTCTAGTCATTGACCCCACATCATACTGACTCTAGTCTCTAGTCATTGACCCCACATCATACTGTCTCTAGTCATTGACCCCACATCATACTGACTCTAGTCTCTAGTCATTGACCCCACATCATACTGTCTCTAGTCATTGACCCCACATCATACTGACTCTAGTCTCTAGTCATTGACCCCACATCATACTGTCTCTAGTCTCAAGTCATTGACCCCACATCATACTGACTCTAGTCATTGACCCCACATCATACTGTCTCTAGTCATTGACCCGACATCATACTGACTCTAGTCTCTAGTCATTGACCCCACATCATACTGTCTCTAGTCATTGACCCCACATCATACTGTCTCTAGTCATTGACCCCACATCATACTGTCTCTAGTCATTGACCCCACATCATACTGTCTCTAGTCATTGACCCCACATCATACTGTCTCTGGTCATTGACCCCACATCATACTGTCTCTAGTCTCTAGTCATTGACCCCACATCATACTGTCTCTAGTCTCTGGTCATTGACCCCACATCATACTGTCTCTAGTCTCTGGTCATTGACCCCACATCATACTGACTCTAGTCTCTGGTCATTGACCCCACATCATACTGACTCTCGTCTCTGGTCATTGACCCCACATCATACTGACTCTCGTCTCTAGTCATGGACCCCACAACATACTGTCTCTCGTCTCTGGTCATTGACCCCACATCATACTGACTCTAGTCTCTAGTCAATGACCCCACATCATACTGTCTCTAGTCATTGACCCCACATCATACTGTCTCTAGTCATTGACCCCACATCATACTGTCTCTAGTCTCTAGTCATTGACCCCTCATCATACTGTCTCTAGTCTCTAGTCATTGACCCCACATCATACTGTCTCTAGTCTCTGGTCATTGACCCCACATCATACTGTCTCTAGTCTCTGGTCATTGACCCAACATCATACTGTCTCTAGTCTCTAGTCATTGACCCCACATCATACTGTCTCTAGTCATTGACCCCACATCATACTGTCTCTAGTCTCTGGTCATTGACCCCACATCATACTGTCTCTAGTCTCTGGTCATTGACCCCACATCATACTGTCTCTAGTCTCTAGTTATTGACCCCACATCATACTGTCTCTAGTCATTGACCCCACATCATACTGTCTCTAGTCTCTGGTCATTGACCCCACATCATACTGTCTCTAGTCTCTGGTCATTGACCCCACATCATACTGTATCTAGTCTCTAGTCATTGACCCCACATCATACTGACTCTAGTCTCTGGTCATTGACCCCACATCATACTGTATCTAGTCTCTGGTCATTGACCCCACATCATACTGACTCTAGTCTCTGGTCCTGGATCTGACGAGTTCTTAGTAGACATGACAGGCCTAGTGTTTTTTTTCCTCTTTGTGTTCTACTATGACTTTATCAACGTGTGTAAAATCTCCTGGAATCATCATACCTTTTCCAGTTGGGATTTACAATTTACAATTGTAAATGCTGCAGTGTGCGCAAACCTGGTCAAGAACTACAGGAAACGTATGATCTCTGTAATTGCAAACAAAGGTTTCTGTACCAAATATTAAGTTCTGATGTATCAAATACTTATGTCATGCAATAAAATGCAAATGAATTACTTAAAAATCATACAATGTGATTTTCTGGATTTTTGTTTTAGATTCCGTCTCTCACCGTTGAAGTGTACCTATGATAAAAATTACCGACCTCTACATGCTTTGTAAGTAGGAAAACCTGCAAAATAGGCAGTGTATCAAATACTTGTTCTCCCCACTGTACCTGCTGGAGCGTGTGCTATGGGTGGGTGTTGCTATGGTGACCAGTGAGCTGAGATTAGGCGGGGCTTTACCTAGCAGAGACTTATAGATGACCTGGAGCCAGTGGGTTTGGCAACGAATATTAAGCGAGGGCCAGCCAACGAGAGCATACAGGTCGCACTGGTGGGTAGTATATGGGGCTTTGGGGACAAAACAGATGGCACTGTGATAGACTACATCCAGTGTGCTGAGTAGAGTGTTGGAGGCTATTTTGTAGATGACATCGCAAAGTCAAGGATCGGTAGGATAGTCAGATATACGAGGGTATGTTTGGCAGCATGAATGAAGGATGTTTTTTTGCGAAATAGGAATCACATCTACTATAACCCTGACCACATCTACTATAACCCTGATCACATCTACTATAGACCACATCTACTATAACCCTAACCACATCTACTATAACCCTGAATACATCTACTATAGACCACATCTACTATAACCCTAACCACATCTACTATAACCCTGACCACATCTATTATAACCCTGACCACATCTACTATAACCCTGAACACATCTACTATAACCCTGACCACATCTACTATAGACCACATCTACTATAACCCTGAATACATCTACTATAGAACACATCTACTAAAACCCTGACCACATCTACTATAACCCTGACCACATCTACTATAACCCTGACCACATCTACTATAACCCTGACCACATCTACTATAACCCTGACCACATCTACTATAGACCATATCTACTATAACCCTGACTACATCTACTATAGACCACATCTACTATAACCCTGACTACATCTACTATAGACCACATCTACTATAACCCTGACCACATCTACTATAGACCACATCTACAATAACCCTGACCACATCTACTATAACCCTGACCACATCTACTATAGACCACATCTACTATAACCCTGACCACATCTACTATAACCCTGACCACATCTACTATAACCCTGACCACATCTACTATAACCCTGACCACATCTACTATAGACCACATCTACTATAGACCACATCTACTATAACCCTGACCACATCTACTATAACCCTGACTACATCTACTATAACCCTGACCACATCTACTATAGACCACATCTACTATAACCCTGACTACATCTACTATAGACCACATCTACTATAACCCTGACTACATCTACTATAACCCTGACCACATCTACTATAACCCTGACCACATCTACTATAGACCACATCTACTATAACCCTGACTACATCTACTATAGACCACATCTACTATAACCCTGACTACATCTACTATAACCCTGACCACATCTACTATAACCCTGACCACATCTACTATAGACCACATCTACTATAACCCTAACTACATCTACTATAGACCACATCTACTATAACCCTGACTACATCTACTATAACCCTGACCACATCTACTATAACCCTGACCACATCTACTATAGACCACATCTACTATAACCCTGACTACATCTACTATAGACCACATCTACTATAACCCTGACTACATCTACTATAACCCTGACTACATCTACTATAACCCTGACCACATCTACTATAGACCACATCTACTATAACCCTGACCACATCTACTATAACCCTGACCACATCTACTATAACCCTGACCACATCTACTATAACCCTGACCACATCTACTATAGACCACATCTACTATAGACCACATCTACTATAACCCTGACCACATCTACTATAACCCTGACCACATCTACTATAGACCACATCTACTATAACCCTGACTACATCTACTATAACCCTGACCACATCTACTATAACCCTGACCACATCTACTATAGACTACATCTACTATAACCCTGACTACATCTACTATAACCCTGACCACATCTACTATAGACCACATCTACTATAACCCTGACCACATCTACTATAGACCACATCTACTATAACCCTGACCACATCTACTATAACCCTGACTACATCTACTATAACCCTGACCACATCTACTATAGACCACATCTACTATAACCCTGACTACATCTACTATAACCCTGACTACATCTACTATAACCCTGACCATATCTACTATAGAACACATCTACTATAGACCACATCTACTATAACCCTGACTACATCTACTATAACCCTGACCACATCTACTATAGACCACATCTACTATAACCCTGACTACATCTACTATAACCCTGACCACATCTACTATAACCCTGACCACATCTACTATAACCCTGACTACATCTACTATAGACCACATCTACTATAACCCCGACCACATCTACTATAGACCACATCTACTATAACCCTGACTACATCTACTATAACCCTGACCACATCTAATATAACCCTGACCACATCTACTATAGACCACATCTACTATAACCCTGACTACATCTACTATAACCCTGACTACATCTACTATAACCCTGACCACATCTACTATAGACCGCATCTACTATAACCCTGACCACATCTACTATAACCCTGACTACATCTACTATAACCCTGACCACATCTACTATAGACCACATCTACTATAGACCACAAATACTATAACCCTGACCACATCTACTATAGACCACATCTACTATAGACCACATCTACTATAACCCTCACCACATCTACTATAACCCTGACCACATCTACTATAGACCGCATCTACTATAACCCTGACCACATCTACTATAACCCTGACCACATCTACTATAACCCTGACCACATCTACTATAGACCACATCTACTATAGACCACATATACTATAACCCTGACCACATCTACTATAACCCTGACCACATCTACTATAGACCACATCTACTATAACCCTGACCACATCTACTATAACCCTGATAACATCTACTATAACCCTGACTACATCTACTATAACCCTGACCACATCTACTATAACCCTGACAACATCTACTATAGACTACATCTACTATAACCCTGACCACATCTACTATAGACCACATCTACTATAACCCTGACCACATCTACTATAGACCACATCTACTATAACCCTGACCACATCTACTATAACCCTGACCACATCTACTATATACCACATCTACTATAACCCTGACCACATCTACTATAGACCACATCTACTATAACCCTGACTACATCTACATAAACCTGACCACATCTACTATCACCCTGACTACATCTACTATAACCCTGACCACATCTACTATAACCCTGACCACATCTACTATAACCCTGACAACATCTACTATAACCCTGACTACATCTACTATAACCCTGACCACATCTACTATAACCCTGACCACATCTACTATAACCCTGACCACATCTACTATAACCCTGACTACATCTACTATAACCCTGACCACATCTACTATAACCCTGACCACATCTACTATAACCCTGACCACATCTACTATAGACCACATCTACTATAACCCTGACCACATCTACTATAGACCACATCTACTATAACCCTGACCACATCTACTATAACCCTGACCACATCTACTATAACCCTGACCACATCTACTATAACCCTGACCACATCTACTATAACCCTGACCACATCTACTATAGACCACATCTACTATAGACCACATCTACTATAACCCTGACCACATCTACTATAACCCTGACCACATCTACTATAACCCTGACCACATCTACTATAACCCTGACTACATCTACTATAGACCACATCTACTATAGACTACATCTACTATAACCCTGACTACATCTACTATAACCCTGACCACATCTACTATAACCCTGACTACATCTACTATAGACTACATCTACTATAACCCTGACCACATCTACTATAACCCTGACTACATCTACTATAACCCTGACCACATCTACTATAACCCTGACCACATCTACTATAACCCTGACCACATCTACTATAACCCTGACTACATCTACTATAACCCTGACCACATCTACTATAACCCTGACTACATCTACTATAGACCACATCTACTATAACCCTGACCACATCTACTATAACACTGACTACATCTACTATAACCCTGACTACATCTACTATAGACCACATCTACTATAACCCTGACCACATCTACTATAACCCTGACCACATCTACTATAGACCACATCTACTATATCCCTGACCACATCTACTATAGACCACATCTACTATAACCCTGACCACATCTACTATAACCCTGACCACATCTACTATAACCCTGACCACATCTACTATAACCCTGACCACATCTACTATAACCCTGACTACATCTACTATAACCCTGACCACATCTACTATAACCCTGACAACATCTACTATAACCCTGACCACATCTACTATAACCCTGACCACATCTACTATAGACCACATCTACTATAACCCTGACCACATCTACTATAGACCACATCTACTATAACCCTGACCACATCTACTATAACCCTGACCACATCTACTATAACCCTGACTACATCTACTATAACCCTGACCACATCTACTATAACCCTGACCACATCTACTATAACCCTGACCACATCTACTATAACCCTGACCACATCTACTATAGACCACATCTACTATAGACCACATCTACTATAACCCTGACCACATCTACTATAGACCACATCTACTATAACCCTGACCACATCTACTATAACCCTGACTACATCTACTATAACCCTGACCACATCTACTATAACCCTGACCACATCTACTATAACCCTGACCACATCTACTATAACCCTGACCACATCTACTATAACCCTGACCACATCTACTATAACCCTGACTACATCTACTATAGACCACATCTACTATAACCCTGACCATATCTACTATAACCCTGAATACATCTCCTATAACCCTGACCACATCAACTATAACCCTGACCACATCTACTATAGACTACATCTACTATAACCCTGACCACATCTACTATAGACCACATCTACTATAACCCTGACTACATCTACTATAACCCTGACTACATCTACTATAACCCTGACTACATCTACTATAACCCTGACCACATCTACTATAGACCACATCTACTATAACCCTGACCACATCTACTATAGACCACATCTACTATAACCCTGACCACATCTACTATAACCCTGACTACATCTACTATAACCCTGACCACATCTACTATAACCCTGACCACATCTACTATAACCCTGACCACATCTACTATAACCCTGACTACATCTACTATAACCCTGACCACATCTACTATAACCCTGACCACATCTACTATAACCCTGACCACATCTACTATAGACCACATCTACTATAACCCTGACCACATCTACTATAGACCACATCTACTATAACCCTGACCACATCTACTATAACCCTGACCACATCTACTATAACCCTGACCACATCTACTATAACCCTGACCACATCTACTATAACCCTGACCACATCTACTATAGACCACATCTACTATAGACCACATCTACTATAACCCTGACCACATCTACTATAACCCTGACCACATCTACTATAACCCTGACCACATCTACTATAACCCTGACTACATCTACTATAGACCACATCTACTATAGACTACATCTACTATAACCCTGACTACATCTACTATAACCCTGACCACATCTACTATAACCCTGACTACATCTACTATAGACTACATCTACTATAACCCTGACCACATCTACTATAACCCTGACTACATCTACTATAACCCTGACCACATCTACTATAACCCTGACCACATCTACTATAACCCTGACCACATCTACTATAACCCTGACTACATCTACTATAACCCTGACCACATCTACTATAACCCTGACTACATCTACTATAACCCTGACCACATCTACTATAACCCTGACCACATCTACTATAACCCTGACCACATCTACTATAGACCACATCTACTATAACCCTGACCACATCTACTATAGACCACATCTACTATAACCCTGACCACATCTACTATAACCCTGACCACATCTACTATAACCCTGACCACATCTACTATAACCCTGACCACATCTACTATAACCCTGACCACATCTACTATAGACCACATCTACTATAGACCACATCTACTATAACCCTGACCACATCTACTATAACCCTGACCACATCTACTATAACCCTGACCACATCTACTATAACCCTGACTACATCTACTATAGACCACATCTACTATAGACTACATCTACTATAACCCTGACTACATCTACTATAACCCTGACCACATCTACTATAACCCTGACTACATCTACTATAGACTACATCTACTATAACCCTGACCACATCTACTATAACCCTGACTACATCTACTATAACCCTGACCACATCTACTATAACCCTGACCACATCTACTATAACCCTGACCACATCTACTATAACCCTGACTACATCTACTATAACCCTGACCACATCTACTATAACCCTGACTACATCTACTATAGACCACATCTACTATAACCCTGACCACATCTACTATAACACTGACTACATCTACTATAACCCTGACTACATCTACTATAGACCACATCTACTATAACCCTGACCACATCTACTATAACCCTGACCACATCTACTATAGACCACATCTACTATATCCCTGACCACATCTACTATAGACCACATCTACTATAACCCTGACCACATCTACTATAACCCTGACCACATCTACTATAACCCTGACCACATCTACTATAACCCTGACCACATCTACTATAACCCTTACTACATCTACTATAACCCTGACCACATCTACTATAACCCTGACAACATCTACTATAACCCTGACCACATCTACTATAACCCTGACCACATCTACTATAGACCACATCTACTATAACCCTGACCACATCTACTGTAGACCACATCTACTATAACCCTGACCACATCTACTATAGACCACATCTACTATAACCCTGACCACATCTACTATAACCCTGACCACATCTACTATAACCCTGACTACATCTACTATAACCCTGACCACATCTACTATAACCCTGACCACATCTACTATAACCCTGACCACATCTACTATAACCCTGACCACATCTACTATAGACCACATCTACTATAGACCACATCTACTATAACCCTGACCACATCTACTATAGACCACATCTACTATAACCCTGACCACATCTACTATAACCCTGACTACATCTACTATAACCCTGACCACATCTACTATAACCCTGACCACATCTACTATAACCCTGACCACATCTACTATAACCCTGACCACATCTACTATAACCCTGACCACATCTACTATAACCCTGACTACATCTACTATAGACCACATCTACTATAACCCTGACCATATCTACTATAACCCTGAATACATCTCCTATAACCCTGACCACATCAACTATAACCCTGACCACATCTACTATAGACTACATCTACTATAACCCTGACCACATCTACTATAGACCACATCTACTATAACCCTGACCACATCTACTATAACCCTGACCACATCTACTATAACCCTGACTACATCTACTATAACCCTGACTACATCTACTATAACCCTGACCACATCTACTATAGACCACATCTACTATAACCCTGACCACATCTACTATAGACCACATCTACTACAACCCTGACCACATCTACTATAACCCTGACTACATCTACTATAACCCTGACCACATCTACTATAGACCACATCTACTATAACCCTGACTACATCTACTATAACCCTGACTACATCTACTATAACCCTGACCATATCTACTATAGACCACATCTACTATAGACCACATCTACTATAACCCTGACTACATCTACTATAACCCTGACCACATCTACTATAGACCACATCTACTATAACCCTGACTACATCTACTATAACCCTGACCACATCTACTATAACCCTGACCACATCTACTATAACCCTGACTACATCTACTATAGACCACATCTACTATAACCCCGACCACATCTACTATAACCCTGACTACATCTACTATAACCCTGACTACATCTACTATAACCCTGACCACATCTACTATAACCCTGACCACATCTACTATAACCCTGACCACATCTACTATAACCCTGACCACATCTACTATAGACCACATCTACTATAGACCACATCTACTATAACCCTGACCACATCTACTGTAACCCTGACCACATCTACTATAACCCTGACCATATCTACTATAACCCTGACCACATCTACTATAACCCTGACTACATCTACTATAGACCACATCTACTATAACCCTGACCATATCTACTATAACCCTGAATACATCTACTATAACCCTGACCACATCAACTATAACCCTGACCACATCTACTATAGACTACATCTACTATAACCCTGACCACATCTACTATAGACCACATCTACTATAACCCTGACCACATCTACTATAACCCTGACTACATCTACTATAACCCTGACAACATCTACTATAACCCTGACCACATCTACTATAGACCACATCTACTATAACCCTGACTACATCTACTATAACCCTGACCACATCTACTATAGACCACATCTACTATAACCCTG
Source organism: Salvelinus fontinalis (assembly GCF_029448725.1). Classification (NCBI taxonomy): domain Eukaryota; kingdom Metazoa; phylum Chordata; class Actinopteri; order Salmoniformes; family Salmonidae; genus Salvelinus; species Salvelinus fontinalis. Next base: position 51,791,835 of record NC_074680.1, read on the forward strand.
ACCACATCTACTATAGACCACATCTACTATAACCCTGACCACATCTACTATAACCCTGACTACATCTACTATAACCCTGACCACATCTACTATAGACCACATCTACTATAACCCTGACTACATCTACTATAACCCTGACTACATCTACTATAACCCTGACCATATCTACTATAGACCACATCTACTATAGACCACATCTACTATAACCCTGACTACATCTACTATAACCCTGACCACATCTACTATAGACCACATCTACTATAACCCTGACCACATCTACTATAACCCTGACCACATCTACTATAACCCTGACCACATCTACTATAACCCTGACCACATCTACTATAACCCTGACTACATCTACTATAGACCACATCTACTATAACCCTGACCATATCTACTATAACCCTGAATACATCTCCTATAACCCTGACCACATCAACTATAACCCTGACCACATCTACTATAGACTACATCTACTATAACCCTGACCACATCTACTATAGACCACATCTACTATAACCCTGACCACATCTACTATAACCCTGACCACATCTACTATAACCCTGACTACATCTACTATAACCCTGACTACATCTACTATAACCCTGACCACATCTACTATAGACCACATCTACTATAACCCTGACCACATCTACTATAGACCACATCTACTACAACCCTGACCACATCTACTATAACCCTGACTACATCTACTATAACCCTGACCACATCTACTATAGACCACATCTACTATAACCCTGACTACATCTACTATAACCCTGACTACATCTACTATAACCCTGACCATATCTACTATAGACCACATCTACTATAGACCACATCTACTATAACCCTGACTACATCTACTATAACCCTGACCACATCTACTATAGACCACATCTACTATAACCCTGACTACATCTACTATAACCCTGACCACATCTACTATAACCCTGACCACATCTACTATAACCCTGACTACATCTACTATAGACCACATCTACTATAACCCCGACCACATCTACTATAATCCTGACCACATCTACTATAACCCTGACTACATCTACTATAACCCTGACCACATCTACTATAACCCTGACCACATCTACTATAACCCTGACCACATCTACTATAACCCTGACCACATCTACTATAGACCACATCTACTATAGACCACATCTACTATAACCCTGACCACATCTACTGTAACCCTGACCACATCTACTATAACCCTGACCATATCTACTATAACCCTGACCACATCTACTATAACCCTGACTACATCTACTATAGACCACATCTACTATAACCCTGACCATATCTACTATAACCCTGAATACATCTACTATAACCCTGACCACATCAACTATAACCCTGACCACATCTACTATAGACTACATCTACTATAACCCTGACCACATCTACTATAGACCACATCTACTATAACCCTGACCACATCTACTATAACCCTGACTACATCTACTATAACCCTGACAACATCTACTATAACCCTGACCACATCTACTATAGACCACATCTACTATAACCCTGACTACATCTACTATAACCCTGACCACATCTACTATAGACCACATCTACTATAACCCTGACCACATCTACTATAGACCACATCTACTATAACCCTGACCACATCTACTATAACCCTGACTACATCTACTATAACCCTGACCACATCTACTATAGACCACATCTACTATAACCCTGACTACATCTACTATAACCCTGACTACATCTACTATAACCCTGACCATATCTACTATAGACCACATCTACTATAGACCACATCTACTATAACCCTGACTACATCTACTATAACCCTGACCACATCTACTATAGACCACATCTACTATAACCCTGACTACATCTACTATAACCCTGACCACATCTACTATAACCCTGACCACATCTACTATAACCCTGACTACATCTACTATAGACCACATCTGCTATAACCCCGACCACATCTACTATAGACCACATCTACTATAACCCTGACTACATCTACTATAACCCTGACCACATCTAATATAACCCTGACCACATCTACTATAGACCACATCTACTATAACCCTGACTACATCTACTATAACCCTGACTACATCTACTATAACCCTGACCACATCTACTATAGACCGCATCTACTATAACCCTGACCACATCTACTATAACCCTGACTACATCTACTATAACCCTGACCACATCTACTATAGACCACATCTACTATAGACCACAAATACTATAACCCTGACCACATCTACTATAGACCACATCTACTATAGACCACATCTACTATAACCCTGACCACATCTACTATAACCCTGACCACATCTACTATAGACCGCATCTACTATAACCCTGAGCACATCTACTATAACCCTGACCACATCTACTATAACCCTGACCACATCTACTATAGACCACATCTACTATAGACCACATATACTATAACCCTGACCACATCTACTATAACCCTGACCACATCTACTATAGACCACATCTACTATAACCCTGACCACATCTACTATAGACCACATCTACTATAACCCTGACTACATCTACATAAACCTGACCACATCTACTATAACCCTGACCACATCTACTATAACCCTGATAACATCTACTATAACCCTGACCACATCTACTATAACCCTGACCACATCTACTATAACCCTGACAACATCTACTATAGACTACATCTACTATAACCCTGACCACATCTACTATAGACCACATCTACTATAACCCTGACCACATCTACTATAGACCACATCTACTATAACCCTGACCACATCTACTATAACCCTGACCACATCTACTATATACCACATCTACTATAACCCTGACCACATCTACTATAGACCACATCTACTATAACCCTGACTACATCTACATAAACCTGACCACATCTACTATCACCCTGACTACATCTACTATAACCCTGACCACATCTACTATAACCCTGACCACATCTACTATAACCCTGACAACATCTACTATAACCCTGACTACATCTACTATAACCCTGACCACATCTACTATAACCCTGACCACATCTACTATAACCCTGACCACATCTACTATAACCCTGACTACATCTACTATAACCCTGACCACATCTACTATAACCCTGACCACATCTACTATAACCCTGACCACATCTAGTATAGACCACATCTACTATAACCCTGACCACATCTACTATAGACCACATCTACTATAACCCTGACCACATCTACTATAACCCTGACCACATCTACTATAACCCTGACCACATCTACTATAACCCTGACCACATCTACTATAACCCTGACCACATCTACTATAGACCACATCTACTATAGACCACATCTACTATAACCCTGACCACATCTACTATAACCCTGACCACATCTACTATAACCCTGACCACATCTACTATAACCCTGACTACATCTACTATAGACCACATCTACTATAGACTACATCTACTATAACCCTGACTACATCTACTATAACCCTGACCACATCTACTATAACCCTGACTACATCTACTATAGACTACATCTACTATAACCCTGACCACATCTACTATAACCCTGACTACATCTACTATAACCCTGACCACATCTACTATAACCCTGACCACATCTACTATAACCCTGACCACATCTACTATAACCCTGACTACATCTACTATAACCCTGACCACATCTACTATAACCCTGACTACATCTACTATAGACCACATCTACTATAACCCTGACCACATCTACTATAACACTGACTACATCTACTATAACCCTGACTACATCTACTATAGACCACATCTACTATAACCCTGACCACATCTACTATAACCCTGACCACATCTACTATAGACCACATCTACTATATCCCTGACCACATCTACTATAGACCACATCTACTATAACCCTGACCACATCTACTATAACCCTGACCACATCTACTATAACCCTGACCACATCTACTATAACCCTGAACACATCTACTATAACCCTGACTACATCTACTATAACCCTGACCACATCTACTATAACCCTGACAACATCTACTATAACCCTGACCACATCTACTATAAGCCTGACCACATCTACTATAGACCACATCTACTATAACCCTGACCACATCTACTATAGACCACATCTACTATAACCCTGACCACATCTACTATAACCCTGACCACATCTACTATAACCCTGACTACATCTACTATAACCCTGACCACATCTACTATAACCCTGACCACATCTACTATAACCCTGACCACATCTACTATAACCCTGACCACATCTACTATAGACAACATCTACTATAGACCACATCTACTATAACCCTGACCACATCTACTATAGACCACATCTACTATAACCCTGACCACATCTACTATAACCCTGACTACATCTACTATAACCCTGACCACATCTACTATAACCCTGACCACATCTACTATAACCCTGACCACATCTACTATAACCCTGACCACATCTACTATAACCCTGACCACATCTACAATAACCCTGACTACATCTACTATAGACCACATCTACTATAACCCTGACCATATCTACTATAACCCTGAATACATCTCCTATAACCCTGACCACATCAACTATAACCCTGACCACATCTACTATAGACTACATCTACTATAACCCTGACCACATCTACTATAGACCACATCTACTATAACCCTGACCACATCTACTATAACCCTGACTACATCTACTATAACCCTGACTACATCTACTATAACCCTGACCACATCTACTATAGACCACATCTACTATAACCCTGACCACATCTACTATAGACCACATCTACTATAACCCTGACCACATCTACTATAACCCTGACTACATCTACTATAAACCTGACCACATCTACTATAACCCTGACCACATCTACTATAACCCTGACCACATCTACTATAACCCTGACTACATCTACTATAACCCTGACCACATCTACTATAACCCTGACCACATCTACTATAACCCTGACCACATCTACTATAACCCTGACTACATCTACTATAGATCACATCTACTATAGACTACATCTACTATAACCCTGACTACATCTACTATAACCCTGACCACATCTACTATAACCCTGACTACATCTACTATAGACTACATCTACTATAACCCTGACTACATCTACTATAACCCTGACCACATCTACTATAACCCTGACCACATCTACTATAACCCTGACCACATCTACTATAACCCTGACTACATCTACTATAACCCTGACCACATCTACTATAACCCTGACTACATCTACTATAGACCACATCTACTATAACCCTGACCACATCTACTATAACACTGACTACATCTACTATAACCCTGACTACATCTACTATAGACCACATCTACTATAACCCTGACCACATCTACTATAACCCTGACCACATCTACTATAGACCACATCTACTATATCCCTGACCACATCTACTATAGACCACATCTACTATAACCCTGACCACATCTACTATAACCCTGACCACATCTACTATAACCCTGACCACATCTACTATAACCCTGACCACATCTACTATAACGCTGACTACATCTACTATAACCATGACCACATCTACTATAACCCTGACAACATCTACTATAACCCTGACCACATCTACTATAACCCTGACCACATCTACTATAGACCACATCTACTATAACCCTGACCACATCTACTATAGACCACATCTACTATAACCCTGACCACATCTACTATAACCCTGACCACATCTACTATAACCCTGAATACATCTACTATAACCCTGACCACATCTACTATAACCCTGACCACATCTACTATAACCCTGACCACATCTACTATAACCCTGACCACATCTACTATAGACCACATCTACTATAGACCACATCTACTATAACCCTGACCACATCTACTATAGACCACATCTACTATAACCCTGACCACATCTACTATAACCCTGACTACATCTAATATAACCCTGACCACATCTACTATAACCCTGACCACATCTACTATAACCCTGACCACATCTACTATAACCCTGACCACATCTACTATAACCCTGACCACATCTACTATAACCCTGACTACATCTACTATAGACTACATCTACTATAACCCTGACTACATCTACTATAACCCTGACCACATCTACTATAACCCTGACCACATCTACTATAACCCTGACCACATCTACTATAACCCTGACTACATCTACTATAACCCTGACCACATCTACTATAACCCTGACTACATCTACTATAGACCACATCTACTATAACCCTGACCACATCTACTATAACACTGACTACATCTACTATAACCCTGACTACATCTACTATAGACCACATCTACTATAACCCTGACCACATCTACTATAACCCTGACCACATCTACTATAGACCACATCTACTATATCCCTGACCACATCTACTATAGACCACATCTACTATAACCCTGACCACATCTACTATAACCCTGACCACATCTACTATAACCCTGACCACATCTACTATAACCCTGACCACATCTACTATAACGCTGACTACATCTACTATAACCATGACCACATCTACTATAACCCTGACAACATCTACTATAACCCTGACCACATCTACTATAACCCTGACCACATCTACTATAGACCACATCTACTATAACCCTGACCACATCTACTATAGACCACATCTACTATAACCCTGACCACATCTACTATAACCCTGACCACATCTACTATAACCCTGAATACATCTACTATAACCCTGACCACATCTACTATAACCCTGACCACATCTACTATAACCCTGACCACATCTACTATAACCCTGACCACATCTACTATAGACCACATCTACTATAGACCACATCTACTATAACCCTGACCACATCTACTATAGACCACATCTACTATAACCCTGACCACATCTACTATAACCCTGACTACATCTAATATAACCCTGACCACATCTACTATAACCCTGACCACATCTACTATAACCCTGACCACATCTACTATAACCCTGACCACATCTACTATAACCCTGACCACATCTACTATAACCCTGACTACATCTACTATAGACCACATCTACTATAACCCTGACCATATCTACTATAACCCTGAATACAACTCCTATAACCCTGACCACATCAACTATAACCCTGACCACATCTACTATAGACCACATCTACTATAACCCTGACCACATCTACTATAGACCACATCTACTATAACCCTGACCACATCTACTATAACCCTGACTACATCTACTATAACCCTGACTACATCTACTATAACCCTGACCACATCTACTATAGACCACATCTACTATAACCCTGACCACATCTACTATAGACCACATCTACTATAACCCTGACCACATCTACTATAACCCTGACTACATCTACTATAACCCTGACCACATCTACTATAGACCACATCTACTATAACCCTGACTACATCTACTATAACCCTGACTACATCTACTATAACCCTGACCATATCTACTATAGACCACATCTACTATAGACCACATCTACTATAACCCTGACTACATCTACTATAACCCTGACCACATCTACTATAGACCACATCTACTATAAACCTGACTACATCTACTATAACCCTGACCACATCTACTATAACCCTGACCACATCTACTATAACCTAGACTACATCTACTATAGACCACATCTACTATAACCCCGACCACATCTACTATAATCCTGACCACATCTACTATAACCCTGACTACATCTACTATAACCCTGACCACATCTACTATAACCCTGACCACATCTACTATAGACCGCATCTACTATAACCCTGACCACATCTACTATAACCCTGACTACATCTACTATAACCCTGACCACATCTACTATAACCCTGACCACATCTACTATAACCCTGACTACATCTACTATAACCCTGACCACATCTACTATAACCCTGACCACATCTACTATAACCCTGACCACATCTACTATAGACCACATCTACTATAACCCTGACCACATCTACTATAGACCACATCTACTATAACCCTGACCACATCTACTATAACCCTGACCACATCTACTATAACCCTGACTACATCTACTATAGACCACATCTACTATAGACCACATCTACTATAGACCACATCTACTATAACCCTGACCACATCTACTATAGACCACATCTACTATAGACCACATCTACTATAGACTACATCTACTATAGACCACATCTACTATAGACCACATCTACTATAACCCTGAACACATCTACTATAATCCTGACTACATCTACTATAACCCTGACTACATCTACTATAACCCTGACCACATCTACTATAGACCACATCTACTATAACCCTGACCACATCTACTATAGCCCTGACCACATCTACTATAGACCACATCTACTATAATCCTGACTACATCTACTATAACCCTGACTACATCTACTATAACCCTGACCACATCTACTATAGACCACATCTACTATAACCCTGACTACATCTACTATAACCCTGACCACATCTACTATAGACCACATCTACTATAACCCTGACTACATCTACTATAACCCTGACCACATCTACTATAACCCTGACCACATCTACTATAACCCTGACTACATCTACTATAGACCACATCTACTATAACCCCGACCACATCTACTATAGACCACATCTACTATAACCCTGACTACACCTACTATAACCCTGACCACATCTACTATAACCCTGACCACATCTACTATAACCCTGACCACATCTACTATAGACCGCATCTACTATAACCCTGACTACATCTACTATAACCCTGACCACATCTACTATAGACCACATCTACTATAGACCACAAATACTATAACCCTGACCACATCTACTATAACCCTGACCACATCTACTATAACCCTGACTACATCTACTATAACCCTGACCACATCTACTATAACCCTGACCACATCTACTATAACCCTGACCACATCTACTATAACCCTGACTACATCTACTATAGACCACATCTACTATAGACTACATCTACTATAACCCTGACTACATCTACTATAACCCTGACCACATCTACTATAACCCTGACTACATCTACTATAGACTACATCTACTATAACCCTGACCACATCTACTATAACCCTGACTACATCTACTATAGACCACATCTACTATAACCCTGACCACATCTACTATAACCCTGACCACATCTACTATAGACCACATCTACTATAACCCTGACCACATCTACTATAGACCACATCTACTATAACCCTGACCACATCTACTATAACCCTGACCACATCTACTATAACCCTGATCACATCTACTATAACCCTGACTACATCTACTATAACCCTGACTACATCTACTATAACCCTGACCACATCTACTATAACCCTGACCACATCTACTATAACCCTGACCACATCTACTATAACCCTGACCACATCTACTATAGACCACATCTACTATAACCCTGACCACATCTACTATAGACCACATCTACTATAACCCTGACTACATCTACTATAACCCTGACCACATCTACTATAACCCTGACTACATCTACTATAACCCTGACCACATCTACTATAACCCTGACCACATCTACTATAACCCTGACCACATCTACTATAACCCTGACCACATCTACTATAGACCACATCTACTATAGACCACATCTACTATAACCCTGACCACATCTACTATAGACCACATCTACTATAACCCTGACCACATCTACTATAACCCTGACTACATCTACTATAACCCTGACCACATCTACTATAACCCTGACCACATCTACTATAACCCTGACTACATCTACTATAACCCTGACCACATCTACTGTAACCCTGACCACATCTACTATAACCCTGACCATATCTACTATAACCCTGACCACATCTACTATAACCCTGACTACATCTACTATAGACCACATCTACTATAACCCTGACCACATCTACTATAACCCTGAATACATCTACTATAACCCTGACCACATCAACTATAACCCTGACCACATCTACTATAGACTACATCTACTATAACCCTGACCACATCTACTATAGACTACATCTACTATAACCCTGACCACATCTACTATAACCCTGACTACATCTACTATAACCCTGACCACATCTACTATAACCCTGACTACATCTACTATAACCCTGACTACATCTACTATAACCCTGACCACATCTACTATAGACCACATCTACTATAACCCTGACTACATCTACTATAACCCTGACCACATCTACTATAGACCACATCTACTATAACCCTGACCACATCTACTATAGACCACATCTACTATAACCCTGACCACATCTACTATAACCCTGACTACATCTACTATAACCCTGACCACATCTACTATAGACCACATCTACTATAACCCTGACTACATCTACTATAACCCTGACTACATCTACTATAACCCTGACCATATCTACTATAGACCACAACTACTATAGACCACATCTACTATAACCCTGACTACATCTACTATAACCCTGACCACATCTACTATAGACCACATCTACTATAACCCTGACTACATCTACTATAACCCTGACCACATCTACTATAACCCTGACCACATCTACTATATCCCTGACTACATCTACTATAGACCACATCTACTATAACCCCGACCACATCTACTATAGACCACATCTACTATAACCCTGACTACATCTACTATAACCCTGACCACATCTAATATAACCCTGACCACATCTACTATAACCCTGACCACATCTACTATAGACCGCATCTACTATAACCCTGACCACATCTACTATAACCCTGACTACATCTACTATAACCCTGACCACATCTACAATAGACCACATCTACTATAGACCACAAATACTATAACCCTGACCACATCTACTATAGACCACATCTACTATAGACCACATCTACTATAACCCTGACCACATCTACTATAACCCTGACCACATCTACTATAGACCGCATCTACTATAACCCTGACCACATCTACTATAACCCTGACCACATCTACTATAACCCTGACCACATCTACTATAGACCACATCTACTATAGACCACATATACTATAACCCTGACCACATCTACTATAACCCTGACCACATCTACTATAGACCACATCTACTATAACCCTGACCACATCTACTATAGACCACATCTACTATAACCCTGAATACATCTACATAAACCTGACCACATCTACTATAACCCTGACTACATCTAATATAGACTACATCTACTATAACCCTGACTACATCTACTATAGACCACATCTACTATAACCCTGACCACATCTACTATAACCCTGACCACATCTACTATAACCCTGACAACATCTACTATAACCCTGACTACATCTACTATAACCCTGACCACATCTACTATAACCCTGACAACATCTACTATAGACTACATCTACTATAACCCTGACCACATCTACTATAGACCACATCTACTATAACCCTGACCACATCTACTATAGACCACATCTACTATAACCCTGACCACATCTACTATAACCCTGACCACATCTACTATAGACCACATCTACTATAACCCTGACCACATCTACTATAGACCACATCTACTATAACCCTGACTACATCTACATAAACCTGACCACATCTACTATCACCCTGACTACATCTACTATAACCCTGACCACATCTACTATAACCCTGACCACATCTACTATAACCCTGACAACATCTACTATAACCCTGACTACATCTACTATAACCCTGACCACATCTACTATAACCCTGACCACATCTACTATAACCCTGACCACATCTACTATAACCCTGACTACATCTACTATAACCCTGACCACATCTACTATAACCCTGACCACATCTACTATAACCCTGACCACATCTACTATAGACCACATCTACTATAACCCTGACCACATCTACTATAGACCACATCTACTATAACCCAGACCACATCTACTATAACCCTGACTACATCTACTATAACCCTGACCACATCTACTATAACCCTGACCACATCTACTATAACCCTGACCACATCTACTATAGACCACATCTACTATAGACCACATCTACTATAACCCTGACCACATCTACTATAACCCTGACCACATCTACTATAACCCTGACCACATCTACTATAACCCTGACTACATCTACTATAGACCACATCTACTATAGACTACATCTACTATAACCCTGACTACATCTACTATAACCCTGACCACATCTACTATAACCCTGACTACATCTACTATAGACTACATCTACTATAACCCTGACCACATCTACTATAACCCTGACTACATCTACTATAACCCTGACCACATCTACTATAACCCTGACTACATCTACTATAACCCTGACTACATCTTCTATAATCCTGACCACATCTACTATAACCCTGACCACATCTACTATAACCCTGACCACATCTACTATAACCCTGACTACATCTACTATAACCCTGACCACATCTACTATAACCCTGACTACATCTACTATAGACCACATCTACTATAACCCTGACCACATCTACTATAACCCTGACTACATCTACTATAACCCTGACTACATCTACTATAGACCACATCTACTATAACCCTGACCACATCTACTATAACCCTGACCACATCTACTATAGACCACATCTACTATATCCCTGACCACATCTACTATAGACCACATCTACTATAACCCTGACCATCACTACTATAACCCTGACCACATCTACTATAACCCTGACCACATCTACTATAACCCTGACTACATCTACTATAACCCTGACTACATCTACTATAACCCTGACCACATCTACTATAACCCTGACCACATCTACTATAACCCTGACCACATCTACTATAACCCTGACCACATCTACTATAGACCACATCTACTATAACCCTGACCACATCTACTATAGACCACATCTACTATAACCCTGACCACATCTACTATAACCCTGACCACATCTACTATAACCCTGACTACATCTACTATAACCCTGACCACATCTACTATAACCCTGACCACATCTACTATAACCCTGACCACATCTACTATAACCCTGACCACATCTACTATGGACCACATCTACTATAGACCACATCTACTATAACCCTGACCACATCTACTATAGACCACATCAACTATAACCCTGACCACATCTACTATAACCCTGACTACATCTACTATAACCCTGACCACATCTACTATAACCCTGACCACATCTACTATAACCCTGACCACATCTACTATAACCCTGACCACATCTACTATAACCCTGACCACATCTACTATAACCCTGACCACATCTACTATAACCCTGACTACATCTACTATAGACCACATCTACTATAACCCTGACCATATCTACTATAACCCTGAATACATCTACTATAACCCTGACCACATCAACTATAACCCTGACCACATCTACTATAGACTACATCTACTATAACCCCGACCACATCTACTATAGACCACATCTACTATAACCCTGACCACATCTACTATAACCCTGACTACATCTACTATAACCCTGACTACATCTACTATAACCCTGACCACATCTACTATAGACCACATCTACTATAACCCTGACCACATCTACTATAGACCACATCTACTATAACCCTGACCACATCTACTATAACCCTGACTACATCTACTATAACCCTGACCACATCTACTATAGACCACATCTACTATAACCCTGACTACATCTACTATAACCCTGACTACATCTACAATAACCCTGACCATATCTACTATAGACCACATCTACTATAACCCTGACTACATCTACTATAACCCTGACCACATCTACTATAGACCACATCTACTATAACCCTGACTACATCTACTATAACCCTGACCACATCTACTATAACCCTGACCACATCTACTATAACCATGACTACATCTACTATAGACCACATCTACTATAACCCCGACCACATCTACTATAGACCGCATCTACTATAACCCTGACCACATCTACTATAACCCTGACTACATCTACTATAACCCTGACCACATCTACTATAGACCACATCTACTATAGACCACAAATACTATAACCCTGACCACATCTACTATAACCCTGACCACATCTACTATAACCCTGACTACATCTACTATAACCCTGACCACATCTACAATAACCCTGACCACATCTACTATAACCCTGACCACATCTACTATAGACCACATCTACTATAACCCTGACCACATCCACTATAGACCACATCTACTATAACCCTGACCACATCTACTATAGACCACATCTACTATAACCCTGACCACATCTACTATAACCCTGACTACATCTACTATAACCCTGACCACATCTACTATAACCCTGACCACATCTACTAAAACCCTGACCATATCTACTATAACCCTGAATACATCTACTATAACCCTGACCACATCAACTATAACCCTGACCACATCTACTATAGACTACATCTACTATAACCCTGACCACATCTACTATAGACCACATCTACTATAACCCTGACCACATCTACTATAACCCTGACTACATCTACTATAACCCTGACTACATCTACTATAACCCTGACCACTTCTACTATAGACCACATCTACTATAACCCTGACCACATCTACTATAGACCACATCTACTATAACCCTGACTACATCTACTATAACCCTGACTACATCTACTATAACCCTGACCATATCTACTATAGACCACATCTACTATAGACCACATCTACTATAACCCTGACTACATCTACTATAACCCTGACCACATCTACTATAACCCTGACTACATCTACTATAACGCTGACCACATCTACTATAACCCTGACTACATCTACTATAGACCACATCTACTATAACCCTGACCACATCTACTATAACCCTGACTACATCTACTATAACCCTGACCACATCTACTATAACCCTGACCACATCTACTATAACCCTGACCACATCTACTATAACCCTGACCACATCTACTATAGACCACATCTACTATAACCCTGACCACATCTACTATAGACCACATCTACTATAACCCTGACCACATCTACTATAACCCTGACCACATCTACTATAACCCTGACTACATCTACTATAACCCTGACCACATCTACTATAACCCTGACCACATCTACTATAACCCTGACCACATATACTATAACCCTGACCACATCTACTATAGACCACATCTACTATAGACCACATCTACTATAACCCTGACCACATCTACTATAGACCACATCTACTATAACCCTGACCACATCTACTATAACCCTGACTACATCTACTATAACCCTGACCACATCTACTATAACCCTGACCACATCTACTATAACCCTGACCACATCTACTATAACCCTGACCACATCTACTATAACCCTGACCACATCTACTATAACCCTGACCACATCTACTATAACCCTGACTACATCTACTATAGACCACATCTACTATAACCCTGACCATATCTACTATAACCCTGACTACATCTACTATAACCCTGACTACATCTACTATAACCCTGACCACATCTACTATAGACCACATCTACTATAACCCTGACCACATCTACTATAGACCACATCTACTATAACCCTGACCACATCTACTATAACCCTGACTACATCTACTATAACCCTGACCACATCTACTATAGACCACATCTACTATAACCCTGACTACATCTACTATAACCCTGACTACATCTACTATAACCCTGACCATATCTACTATAGACCACATCTACTATAGACCACATCTACTATAACCCTGACTACATCTACTATAACCCTGACCACATCTACTATAGACCACATCTACTATAACCCTGACTACATCTACTATAACCCTGACCACATCTACTATAACCCTGACCACATCTACTATAACCCTGACTACATCTACTATAGACCACATCTACTATAACCCCGACCACATCTACTATAGACCACATCTACTATAACCCTGACTACATCTACTATAACCCTGACCACATCTACTATAACCCTGACCACATCTACTATAGACCGCATCTACTATAACCCTGACCACATCTACTATAACCCTGACTACATCTACTATAACCCTGACTACATCTACAATAGACCGCATCTACTATAACCCTGACCACATCTACTATAACCCTGACTACATCTACTATAACCCTGACCACATCTACTATAGACCACATCTACTATAGACCACAAATACTATAACCCTGACCACATCTACTATAACCCTGACCACATCTACTATAACCCTGACTACATCTACTATAACCCTGACCACATCTACTATAACCCTGACCACATCTACTATAACCCTGACCACATCTACTATAGACCACATCTACTATAACCCTGACCACATCTACTATAACCCTGACCACATCTACTATAACCCTGACCACATCTACTATAACCCTGACCACATCTACTATAACCCTGACCACATCTACTATAACCCTGACCACATCTACTATAACCCTGACCAAATCTACTCTAGACCACATCTACTATAGACCACATCTACTATAACCCTGACCACATCTACTATAACCCTGACTACATCTACTATAACCCTGACCACATCTACTATAACCCTGACTACATCTACTATAACCCTGACTACATCTACTATAACCCTGACCACATCTACTATAACCCTGACTACATCTACTATAACCCTGACCACATCTACTATAGACCACATCTACTATAGACCACATCTACTATAACCCTGACCACATCTACTATAACCCTGACCACATCTACTATAACCCTGACTACATCTACTATAACCCTGACTACATCTACTATAACCCTGACTACATCTACTATAACCCTGACTACATCTACTATAACCCTGACTACATCTACTATAACCCTGACTACATCTACTATAACCCTGACTACATCTACTATAACCCTGACTACATCTACTATTACCCTGACCACATCTACTATAACCCTGACCACATCTACTATAACCCTGACCACATCTACTATAACCCTGACCACATCTACTATAACCCTGACCACATCTACTATAACCCTGACCACATCTACTATAACCCTGACTACATCTACTATAGACCACATCTACTATAACCCTGACCATATCTACTATAACCCTGACTACATCTACTATAACCCTGACCACATCTACTATAGACCACATCTACTATAACCCTGACCACATCTACTATAGACCACATCTACTATAACCCTGACCACATCTACTATAACCCTGACTACATCTACTATAACCCTGACCACATCTACTATAGACCACATCTACTATAACCCTGACTACATCTACTATAACCCTGACTACATCTACTATAACCCTGACCATATCTACTATAGACCACATCTACTATAGACCACATCTACTATAACCCTGACTACATCTACTATAACCCTGACCACATCTACTATAGACCACATCTACTATAACCCTGACTACATCTACTATAACCCTGACCACATCTACTATAACCCTGACCACATCTACTATAACCCTGACTACATCTACTATAGACCACATCTACTATAACCCCGACCACATCTACTATAGACCGCATCTACTATAACCCTGACCACATCTACTATAACCCTGACTACATCTACTATAACCCTGACCACATCTACTATAGACCACATCTACTATAGACCACAAATACTATAACCCTGACCACATCTACTATTACCCTGACCACATCTACTATAACCCTGACTACATCTACTATAACCCTGACCACATCTACAATAACCCTGACCACATCTACTATAACCCTGACCACATCTACTATAGACCACATCTACTATAACCCTGACCACATCTACTATAGACCACATCTACTATAACCCTGACCACATCTACTATAGACCACATCTACTATAACCCTGACCACATCTACTATAACCCTGACTACATCTACTATAACCCTGACCACATCTACTATAACCCTGACCACATCTACTAAAACCCTGACCATATCTACTATAACCCTGAATACATCTACTATAACCCTGACCACATCAACTATAACCCTGACCACATCTACTATAGACTACATCTACTATAACCCTGACCACATCTACTATAGACCACATCTACTATAACCCTGACCACATCTACTATAACCCTGACTACATCTACTATAACCCTGACTACATCTACTATAACCCTGACCACTTCTACTATAGACCACATCTACTATAACCCTGACCACATCTACTATAGACCACATCTACTATAACCCTGACTACATCTACTATAACCCTGACTACATCTACTATAACCCTGACCATATCTACTATAGACCACATCTACTATAGACCACATCTACTATAACCCTGACTACATCTACTATAACCCTGACCACATCTACTATAACCCTGACTACATCTAATATAACGCTGACCACATCTACTATAACCCTGACTACATCTACTATAGACCACATCTACTATAACCCTGACCACATCTACTATAACCCTGACTACATCTACTATAACCCTGACTACATCTACTATAGACCACATCTACTATAACCCTGACCACATCTACTATAATCCTGACCACATCTACTATAGACCACATCTACTATATCCCTGACCACATCTACTATAGACCACATCTACTATAACCCTGACCACATCTACTATAACCCTGACTACATCTACTATAACCCTGACCACATCTACTATAACCCTGACCACATCTACTATAACCCTGACCACATCTACTATAACCCTGACCACATCTACTATAGACCACATCTACTATAACCCTGACCACATCTACTATAGACCACATCTACTATAACCCTGACCACATCTACTATAACCCTGACCACATCTACTATAACCCTGACTACATCTACTATAACCCTGACCACATCTACTATAACCCTGACCACATCTACTATAACCCTGACCACATCTACTATAACCCTGACCACATCTACTATAGACCACATCTACTATAGACCACATCTACTATAACCCTGACCACATCTACTATAGACCACATCTACTATAACCCTGACCACATCTACTATAACCCTGACTACATCTACTATAACCCTGACCACATCTACTATAACCCTGACCACATCTACTATAACCCTGACCACATCTACTATAACCCTGACCACATCTACTATAACCCTGACCACATCTACTATAACCCTGACCACATCTACTATAACCCTGACTACATCTACTATAGACCACATCTACTATAACCCTGACCATATCTACTATAACCCTGACTACATCTACTATAACCCTGACTACATCTACTATAACCCTGACCACATCTACTATAGACCACATCTACTATAACCCTGACCACATCTACTATAGACCACATCTACTATAACCCTGACCACATCTACTATAACCCTGACTACATCTACTATAACCCTGACCACATCTACTATAGACCACATCTACTATAACCCTGACTACATCTACTATAACCCTGACTACATCTACTATAACCCTGACCATATCTACTATAGACCACATCTACTATAGACCACATCTACTATAACCCTGACTACATCTACTATAACCCTGACCACATCTACTATAGACCACATCTACTATAACCCTGACTACATCTACTATAACCCTGACCACATCTACTATAACCCTGACCACATCTACTATAACCCTGACTACATCTACTATAGACCACATCTACTATAACCCCGACCACATCTACTATAGACCACATCTACTATAACCCTGACTACATCTACTATAACCCTGACCACATCTACTATAACCCTGACCACATCTACTATAGACCGCATCTACTATAACCCTGACCACATCTACTATAACCCTGACTACATCTACTATAACCCTGACCACATCTACTATAGACCACATCTCCTATAGACCACAAATACTATAACCCTGACCACATCTACTATAACCCTGACCACATCTACTATAACCCTGACTACATCTACTATAACCCTGACCACATCTAATCTACTATTACCCTGACCACATCTACTATAACCCTGACCACATCTACTATAGACCACATCTACTATAACCCTGACCACATCCACTATAGACCACATCTACTATAACCCTGACCACATCTACTATAGACCACATCTACTATAACCCTGACCACATCTACTATAACCCTGACTACATCTACTATAACCCTGACCACATCTACTATAACCCTGACCACATCTACTATAACCCTGACCATATCTACTATAACCCTGAATACATCTACTATAACCCTGACCACATCAACTATAACCCTGACCACATCTACTATAGACTACATCTACTATAACCCTGACCACATCTACTATAGACCAGATCTACTATAACCCTGACCACATCTACTATAACCCTGACTACATCTACTATAACCCTGACTACATCTACTATAACCCTGACCACATCTACTATAGACCACATCTACTATAACCCTGACCACATCTACTATAGACCACATCTACTATAACCCTGACCACATCTACTATAACCCTGACTACATCTACTATAACCCTGACCACATCTACTATAGACCACATCTACTATAACCCTGACTACATCTACTATAACCCTGACTACATCTACTATAACCCTGACCATATCTACTATAGACCACATCTACTATAGACCACATCTACTATAACCCTGACTACATCTACTATAACCCTGACCACATCTACTATAGACCACATCTACTATAACCCTGACTACATCTACTATAACCCTGACCACATCTACTATAACCCTGACCACATCTACTATAACCCTGACTACATCTACAATAGACCGCATCTACTATAACCCTGACCACATCTACTATAACCCTGACTACATCTACTATAACCCTGACCACATCTACTATAGACCACATCTACTATAGACCACAAATAGTATAACCCTGACCACATCTACTATAACCCTGACCACATCTACTATAACCCTGACTACATCTACTATAACCCTGACCACATCTACTATAACCCTGACCACATCTACTATAACCCTGACCACATCTACTATAGACCACATCTACTATAACCCTGACCACATCTACTATAACCCTGACCACATCTACTATAACCCTGACCACATCTACTATAACCCTGACCACATCTACTATAACCCTGACCACATCTACTATAACCCTGACCACATCTACTATAACCCTGACCACATCTACTATAACCCTGACCAAATCTACTATAGACCACATCTACTATAGACCACATCTACTATAACCCTGACCACATCTACTATAACCCTGACCACATCTACTATAACCCTGACTACATCTACTATAACCCTGACTACATCTACTATAACCCTGACTACATCTACTATAACCCTGACCACATCTACTATAACCCTGACTACATCTACTATAACCCTGACCACATCTACTATAGACCACATCTACTATAGACCACATCTACTATAACCCTGACCACATCTACTATAACCCTGACCACATCTACTATAACCCTGACTACATCTACTATAACCCTGACTACATCTACTATAACCCTGACTACATCTACTATAACCCTGACTACATCTACTATAACCCTGACCACATCTACTATAACCCTGACCACATCTACTATAACCCTGACCACATCTACTATAACCCTGACCACATCTACTATAACCCTGACTACATCTACTATAACCCTGACCACATCTACTATAACCCTGACTACATCTACTATAGACCACATCTACTATAACCCTGACCACATCTACTATAACCCTGACCACATCTACTATAACCCTGACCACATCTACTATAACCCTGACCACATCTACTATAACCCTGACCACATCTACTATAACCCTGACCACATCTACTATAACCCTGACCACATCTACTATAACCCTGACTACATCTACTATAACCCTGACTACATCTACTATAGACCACATCTACTATAACCCTGACCACATCTACTATAACCCTGACCACATCTACTATAACCCTGACCAGATCTACTATAGACCACATCTACTATAACCCTGACCACATCTACTATAGACCACATCTACTATAACCCTGACTACATCTACTATAACCCTGACCACATCTACTATAACCCTGACCACATCTACTATAACCCTGACCACATCTGCTATAGACCACATCTACTATAACCCTGACCACATCTACTATAGACCACATCTACTATAACCCTGACCACATCTACTATAACCCTGACCACATCTACTATAGACCACATCTACTATAACCCTGACTACATCTACTATAGACCACATCTACTATAACCCTGACCACATCTACTATAACCCTGACCACATCTGCTATAGACCACATCTACTATAACCCTGACCACATCTACTATAGACCACATCTACTATAACCCTGACCACATCTACTATAACCCTGACCACATCTACTATAGACCACATCTACTATAACCCTGACCACATCTACTATAGACCACATCTACTATAACCCTGACCACATCTACTATAACCCTGACCACATCTACTATAGACCACATCTACTATAACCCTGACCACATCTACTATAGACCACATCTACTATAACCCTGAACACATCTACTATAACCCTTACTACATCTACTATAACCCTGACCACATCTACTATAACCCTGACCACATCTACTATAACCCTGACCACATCTACTATAACCCTGACCACATCTACTATAACCCTGACCACATCTACTATAGACCACATCTACTATAGACCACATCTACTATAACCCTGACCACATCTACTATAGACCACATCTACTATAACCCTGACTACATCTACTATAACCCTGACCACATCTACTATAACCCTGACCACATCTACTATAACCCTGACCACATCTACTATAACCCTGACCATATCTACTATAACCCTGACTACATCAACTATAACCCTGACCACATCTACTATAGACTACATCTACTATAACCCTGACCACATCTACTATATACCACATCTACTATAACCCTGACCACATCTACTATAACCCTGACTACATCTACTATAACCCTGACTACATCTACTATAACCCTGACTACATCTACTATAACCCTGACTACATCTACTATAACCCTGACCACATCTACTATAACCCTGACTACATCTACTATAGACCACATCTACTATAACCCTGACCACATCTACTATAACCCTGAC
Source organism: Salvelinus fontinalis (assembly GCF_029448725.1). Lineage (NCBI taxonomy): Eukaryota > Metazoa > Chordata > Actinopteri > Salmoniformes > Salmonidae > Salvelinus > Salvelinus fontinalis. The sequence continues at coordinate 51,815,123 of NC_074680.1, forward strand.
TACATCTACTATTACCCTGACTACATCTACTATAACCCTGACCACATCTACTATAACCCTGACTACATCTACTATAGACCACATCTACTATAACCCTGACTACATCTACTATAACCCTGACCACATCTACTATAACCCTGACCACATCTACTATAACCCTGACCACATCTACTATAACCCTGACTACATCTACTATAGCCCTGACTACATCTACTATAGACCACATCTACTATAACCCTGACCACATCTACTATAACCCTGACCACATCTACTATAACCCTGACTACATCTACTATAGACCACATCTACTATAACCCCGACCACATCTACTATAGACCACATCTATTATAACCCTGACTACATCTACTATAACCCTGACCACATCTACTATAACCCTGACCACATCTACTATAACCCTGACCACATCTACTATAGACCGCATCTACTATAACCCTGACCACATCTACTATAACCCTGACTACATCTACTATAACCCTGACCACATCTACTATAACCCTGACCACATCTACTATAACCCTGACCACATCTACTATAACCCTGACCACATCTACTATAACCCTGACCACATCTACTATAACCCTGACCACATCTACTATAGACCGCATCTACTATAACCCTGACCGCATCTACTATAACCCTGACCACATCTACTATAACCCTGACTACATCTACTATAACCCTGACTACATCTACTATAGACCACATCTACTATAGACCACATCTACTATAACCCTGACCACATCTACTATAGACCACATCTACTATAACCCTGACCACATCTACTATAACCCTGACTACATCTACTATAACCCTGACTACATCTAATATAGACCACATCTACTATAGACCAGATCTACTATAACCCTGACCACATCTACTATAGACCACATCTACTATAACCCTGACCACATCTACTATAACCCTGACTACATCTACTATAGACCACATCTACTATAACCCTGACTACATCTACTATAATCCTGACCACATCTACTATAACCCTGACCACATCTACTATAACCCTGACCACATCTACTATAGACCACATCTACTATAACCCTGACCACATCTACTATAGACCACGTCTACTATAACCCTGACCACATCTACTATAACCCTGACCACATCTACTATAACCCTGACTACATCTACTATAGACCACATCTACTATAACCCTGACCACATCTACTATAGACCACATCTACTATAACCCTGACCACATCTACTATAGACCACATCTACTATAACCCTGACCACATCTACTATAACCCTGACTACATCTACTATAACCCTGACCACATCTACTATAACCCTGACCACATCTACTATAACCCTGACTACATCTACTATAACCCTGACCACATCTACTATAACCCTGACCACATCTACTATAGACCACATCTACTATAACCCTGACCACATCTACTATAGACCACATCTACTATAACCCTGACCACATCTACTATAGACCACATCTACTAAAACCCTGACCACATCTACTATAACCCTGACCACATCTACTATAACCCTGACCTCATCTACTATAACCCTGACCACATCTACTATAACCCTGACCACATCTACTATAACCCTGACCACATCTACTATAACCCTGACCACATCTACTATAACCCTGACCACATCTACTATAGACCACATCTACTATAACCCTGACCACATCTTCTATAGACCACATCTACTAAAACCCTGACCACATCTACTATAACCCTGACCACATCTACTATAACCCTGACCTCATCTACTATAACCCTGACCACATCTACTATAACCCTGACCACATCTACTATAACCCTGACCACATCTACTATAACCCTGACCACATCTACTATAACCCTGACCACATCTACTATAACCCTGACCACATCTACTATAACCCTGACCACATCTACTATAGACCACATCTACTATAACCCTGACCACATCTACTATAGACCACATCTACTATAACCCTGACCACATCTACTATAGACCACATCTACTATAGACCACATCTATTCTAACCCTGACTACATCTACTATAACCCTGACTACATCTACTATAACCCTGACCACATCTACTATAACCCTGACCACATCTACTATAACCCTGACCACATCTACTATAACCCTGACTACATCTACTATAACCCTGACTACATCTACTATAACCCAGGCCACATCTACTATAACCCTGACCACATCTACTATAACCCTGACCACATCTACTATAGACCACATCTACTATAACCCTGACCACATCTACTATAACCCTGACCACATCTACTATAGACCACATCTACTATAACCCTGACCACATCTACTATAGACCACATCTACTATAACCCTGACCACATCTACTATAACCCTGACCACATCTACTATAGACCACATCTACTATAACCCTGACCACATCTACTATAGACCACATCTACTATAACCCTGACCACATCTACTATAACCCTGACCACATCTACTATAGACCACATCTACTATAACCCTGACCACATCTACTATAGACCACATCTACTATAACCCTGAACACATCTACTATAACCCTTACTACATCTACTATAACCCTGACCACATCTACTATAACCCTGACCACATCTACTATAACCCTGACCACATCTACTATAACCCTGACCACATCTACTATAACCCTGACCACATCTACTATAGACCACATCTACTATAGACCACATCTACTATAACCCTGACCACATCTACTATAGACCACATCTACTATAACCCTGACTACATCTACTATAACCCTGACCACATCTACTATAACCCTGACCACATCTACTATAACCCTGACCACATCTACTATAACCCTGACCATATCTACTATAACCCTGACTACATCAACTATAACCCTGACCACATCTACTATAGACTACATCTACTATAACCCTGACCACATCTACTATATACCACATCTACTATAACCCTGACCACATCTACTATAACCCTGACTACATCTACTATAACCCTGACTACATCTACTATAACCCTGACTACATCTACTATAACCCTGACTACATCTACTATAACCCTGACCACATCTACTATAACCCTGACTACATCTACTATAGACCACATCTACTATAACCCTGACCACATCTACTATAACCCTGACTACATCTACTATTACCCTGACTACATCTACTATAACCCTGACCACATCTACTATAACCCTGACTACATCTACTATAGACCACATCTACTATAACCCTGACTACATCTACTATAACCCTGACCACATCTACTATAACCCTGACCACATCTACTATAACCCTGACCACATCTACTATAACAATGACTACATCTACTATAGCCCTGACTACATCTACTATAGACCACATCTACTATAACCCTGACCACATCTACTATAACCCTGACCACATCTACTATAACCCTGACTACATCTACTATAGACCACATCTACTATAACCCCGACCACATCTACTATAGACCACATCTATTATAACCCTGACTACATCTACTATAACCCTGACCACATCTACTATAACCCTGACCACATCTACTATAACCCTGACCACATCTACTATAGACCGCATCTACTATAACCCTGACCACATCTACTATAACCCTGACTACATCTACTATAACCCTGACTACATCTACTATAACCCTGACTACATCTACTATAACCCTGACTACATCTACTATAACCCTGACCACATCTACTATAACCCTGACTACATCTACTATAGACCACATCTACTATAACCCTGACCACATCTACTATAACCCTGACTACATCTACTATTACCCTGACTACATCTACTATAACCCTGACCACATCTACTATAACCCTGACTACATCTACTATAGACCACATCTACTATAACCCTGACTACATCTACTATAACCCTGACCACATCTACTATAACCCTGACCACATCTACTATAACCCTGACCACATCTACTATAACCCTGACTACATCTACTATAGCCCTGACTACATCTACTATAGACCACATCTACTATAACCCTGACCACATCTACTATAACCCTGACCACATCTACTATAACCCTGACTACATCTACTATAGACCACATCTACTATAACCCCGACCACATCTACTATAGACCACATCTATTATAACCCTGACTACATCTACTATAACCCTGACCACATCTACTATAACCCTGACCACATCTACTATAACCCTGACCACATCTACTATAGACCGCATCTACTATAACCCTGACCACATCTACTATAACCCTGACTACATCTACTATAACCCTGACCACATCTACTATAACCCTGACCACATCTACTATAACCCTGACCACATCTACTATAACCCTGACCACATCTACTATAACCCTGACCACATCTACTATAACCCTGACCACATCTACTATAGACCGCATCTACTATAACCCTGACCGCATCTACTATAACCCTGACCACATCTACTATAACCCTGACTACATCTACTATAACCCTGACTACATCTACTATAGACCACATCTACTATAGACCACATCTACTATAACCCTGACCACATCTACTATAGACCACATCTACTATAACCCTGACCACATCTACTATAACCCTGACTACATCTACTATAACCCTGACTACATCTAATATAGACCACATCTACTATAGACCAGATCTACTATAACCCTGACCACATCTACTATAGACCACATCTACTATAACCCTGACCACATCTACTATAACCCTGACTACATCTACTATAGACCACATCTACTATAACCCTGACTACATCTACTATAATCCTGACCACATCTACTATAACCCTGACCACATCTACTATAACCCTGACCACATCTACTATAGACCACATCTACTATAACCCTGACCACATCTACTATAGACCACGTCTACTATAACCCTGACCACATCTACTATAACCCTGACCACATCTACTATAACCCTGACTACATCTACTATAGACCACATCTACTATAACCCTGACCACATCTACTATAGACCACATCTACTATAACCCTGACCACATCTACTATAGACCACATCTACTATAACCCTGACCACATCTACTATAACCCTGACTACATCTACTATAACCCTGACCACATCTACTATAACCCTGACCACATCTACTATAACCCTGACTACATCTACTATAACCCTGACCACATCTACTATAACCCTGACCACATCTACTATAGACCACATCTACTATAACCCTGACCACATCTACTATAGACCACATCTACTATAACCCTGACCACATCTACTATAGACCACATCTACTAAAACCCTGACCACATCTACTATAACCCTGACCACATCTACTATAACCCTGACCTCATCTACTATAACCCTGACCACATCTACTATAACCCTGACCACATCTACTATAACCCTGACCACATCTACTATAACCCTGACCACATCTACTATAACCCTGACCACATCTACTATAGACCACATCTACTATAACCCTGACCACATCTTCTATAGACCACATCTACTAAAACCCTGACCACATCTACTATAACCCTGACCACATCTACTATAACCCTGACCTCATCTACTATAACCCTGACCACATCTACTATAACCCTGACCACATCTACTATAACCCTGACCACATCTACTATAACCCTGACCACATCTACTATAACCCTGACCACATCTACTATAACCCTGACCACATCTACTATAACCCTGACCACATCTACTATAGACCACATCTACTATAACCCTGACCACATCTACTATAGACCACATCTACTATAACCCTGACCACATCTACTATAGACCACATCTACTATAGACCACATCTATTCTAACCCTGACTACATCTACTATAACCCTGACTACATCTACTATAACCCTGACCACATCTACTATAACCCTGACCACATCTACTATAACCCTGACCACATCTACTATAACCCTGACTAAATCTACTATAACCCTGACTACATCTACTATAACCCAGGCCACATCTACTATAAGCCTGACCACATCTACTATAACCCTGACCACATCTACTATAGACCACATCTACTATAACCCTGACCACATCTACTATAACCCTGACCACATCTACTATAGACCACATCTACTATAACCCTGACCACATCTACTATAGACCACATCTACTATAACCCTGACCACATCTACTATAACCCTGACCACATCTACTATAGACCACATCTACTATAACCCTGACCACATCTACTATAGACCACATCTACTATAACCCTGACCACATCTACTATAACCCTGACCACATCTACTATAGACCACATCTACTATAACCCTGACCACATCTACTATAGACCACATCTACTATAACCCTGAACACATCTACTATAACCCTTACTACATCTACTATAACCCTGACCACATCTACTATAACCCTGACCACATCTACTATAACCCTGACCACATCTACTATAACCCTGACCACATCTACTATAACCCTGACCACATCTACTATAGACCACATCTACTATAGACCACATCTACTATAACCCTGACCACATCTACTATAGACCACATCTACTATAACCCTGACTACATCTACTATAACCCTGACCACATCTACTATAACCCTGACCACATCTACTATAACCCTGACCACATCTACTATAACCCTGACCATATCTACTATAACCCTGACTACATCAACTATAACCCTGACCACATCTACTATAGACTACATCTACTATAACCCTGACCACATCTACTATATACCACATCTACTATAACCCTGACCACATCTACTATAACCCTGACTACATCTACTATAACCCTGACTACATCTACTATAACCCTGACTACATCTACTATAACCCTGACTACATCTACTATAACCCTGACCACATCTACTATAACCCTGACTACATCTACTATAGACCACATCTACTATAACCCTGACCACATCTACTATAACCCTGACTACATCTACTATTACCCTGACTACATCTACTATAACCCTGACCACATCTACTATAACCCTGACTACATCTACTATAGACCACATCTACTATAACCCTGACTACATCTACTATAACCCTGACCACATCTACTATAACCCTGACCACATCTACTATAACCCTGACCACATCTACTATAACCCTGACTACATCTACTATAGCCCTGACTACATCTACTATAGACCACATCTACTATAACCCTGACCACATCTACTATAACCCTGACCACATCTACTATAACCCTGACTACATCTACTATAGACCACATCTACTATAACCCCGACCACATCTACTATAGACCACATCTATTATAACCCTGACTACATCTACTATAACCCTGACCACATCTACTATAACCCTGACCACATCTACTATAACCCTGACCACATCTACTATAGACCGCATCTACTATAACCCTGACCACATCTACTATAACCCTGACTACATCTACTATAACCCTGACCACATCTACTATAACCCTGACCACATCTACTATAACCCTGACCACATCTACTATAACCCTGACCACATCTACTATAACCCTGACCACATCTACTATAACCCTGACCACATCTACTATAGACCGCATCTACTATAACCCTGACCGCATCTACTATAACCCTGACCACATCTACTATAACCCTGACTACATCTACTATAACCCTGACTACATCTACTATAGACCACATCTACTATAGACCACATCTACTATAACCCTGACCACATCTACTATAGACCACATCTACTATAACCCTGACCACATCTACTATAACCCTGACTACATCTACTATAACCCTGACTACATCTAATATAGACCACATCTACTATAGACCAGATCTACTATAACCCTGACCACATCTACTATAGACCACATCTACTATAACCCTGACCACATCTACTATAACCCTGACTACATCTACTATAGACCACATCTACTATAACCCTGACTACATCTACTATAATCCTGACCACATCTACTATAACCCTGACCACATCTACTATAACCCTGACCACATCTACTATAGACCACATCTACTATAACCCTGACCACATCTACTATAGACCACGTCTACTATAACCCTGACCACATCTACTATAACCCTGACCACATCTACTATAACCCTGACTACATCTACTATAGACCACATCTACTATAACCCTGACCACATCTACTATAGACCACATCTACTATAACCCTGACCACATCTACTATAGACCACATCTACTATAACCCTGACCACATCTACTATAACCCTGACTACATCTACTATAACCCTGACCACATCTACTATAACCCTGACCACATCTACTATAACCCTGACTACATCTACTATAACCCTGACCACATCTACTATAACCCTGACCACATCTACTATAGACCACATCTACTATAACCCTGACCACATCTACTATAGACCACATCTACTATAACCCTGACCACATCTACTATAGACCACATCTACTAAAACCCTGACCACATCTACTATAACCCTGACCACATCTACTATAACCCTGACCTCATCTACTATAACCCTGACCACATCTACTATAACCCTGACCACATCTACTATAACCCTGACCACATCTACTATAACCCTGACCACATCTACTATAGACCACATCTACTATAACCCTGACCACATCTTCTATAGACCACATCTACTATAACCCTGACCACATCTACTATAACCCTGACCACATCTACTATAACCCTGACCTCATCTACTATAACCCTGACCACATCTACTATAACCCTGACCACATCTACTATAACCCTGACCACATCTACTATAACCCTGACCACATCTACTATAACCCTGACCACATCTACTATAACCCTGACCACATCTACTATAACCCTGACCACATCTACTATAGACCACATCTACTATAACCCTGACCACATCTACTATAGACCACATCTACTATAACCCTGACCACATCTACTATAGACCACATCTACTATAGACCACATCTATTCTAACCCTGACTACATCTACTATAACCCTGACTACATCTACTATAACCCTGACCACATCTACTATAACCCTGACCACATCTACTATAGACCACATCTACTATAACCCTGACCACATCTACTATAGACCACATCTACTATAGACCACATCTACTATAACCCTGACCACATCTACTATAACCCTGACTACATCTACTATAACCCTGACCACATCTACTATAACCCTGACTACATCTACTATAGACCACATCTACTATAACCCTGACTACATCTACTATAGACCACATCTACTATAGACCACATCTATTCTAACCCTGACTACATCTACTATAGACCACATCTACTATAACCCTGACCACATCTACTATAGACCACATCTACTATAGACCACATCTACTATAGACCAGGTCTAACCCTGACCATATCTACTATAACCCTGACCACATCTACTATAACCCTGACTACATCTACTATAGACCACATCTACTATAACCCTGACCATATCTACTATAACCCTGAATACATCTACTATAACCCTGACCACATCAACTATAACCCTGACCACATCTACTATAGACTACATCTACTATAACCCTGACCACATCTACTATAGACCACATCTACTATAACCCTGACCACATCTACTATAACCCTGACTACATCTACTATAACCCTGACTACATCTACTATAACCCTGACCACATCTACTATAGACCACATCTACTATAACCCTGACTACATCTACTATAACCCTGACCACATCTACTATAGACCACATCTACTATAACCCTGACCACATCTACTATAGACCACATCTACTATAACCCTGACCACATCTACTATAACCCTGACTACATCTACTATAACCCTGACCACATCTACTATAGACCACATCTACTATAACCCTGACTACATCTACTATAACCCTGACTACATCTACTATAACCCTGACCATATCTACTATAGACCACAACTACTATAGACCACATCTACTATAACCCTGACTACATCTACTATAACCCTGACCACATCTACTATAGACCACATCTACTATAACCCTGACTACATCTACTATAACCCTGACCACATCTACTATAACCCTGACCACATCTACTATAACCCTGACTACATCTACTATAGACCACATCTACTATAACCCCGACCACATCTACTATAGACCACATCTACTATAACCCTGACTACATCTACTATAACCCTGACCACATCTAATATAACCCTGACCACATCTACTATAACCCTGACCACATCTACTATAGACCACATCTACTATAACCCTGACCACATCTACTATAACCCTGACTACATCTACTATAACCCTGACCACATCTACTATAGACGACATCTACTATAGACCACAAATACTATAACCCTGACCACATCTACTATAGACCACATCTACTATAGACCACATCTACTATAACCCTGACAACATCTACTATAACCCTGACCACATCTACTATAGACCGCATCTACTATAACCCTGACCACATCTACTATAACCCTGACCACATCTACTATAACCCTGACCACATCTACTATAGACCACATCTACTATAGACCACATATACTATAACCCTGACCACATCTACTATAACCCTGACCACATCTACTATAGACCACATCTACTATAACCCTGACCACATCTACTATAGACCACATCTACTATAACCCTGAATACATCTACATAAACCTGACCACATCTACTATAACCCTGACCACATCTACTATAACCCTGACAACATCTACTATAACCCTGACTACATCTACTATAACCCTGACCACATCTACTATAACCCTGACAACATCTACTATAGACTACATCTACTATAACCCTGACCACATCTACTATAGACCACATCTACTATAACCCTGACCACATCTACTATAGACCACATCTACTATAACCCTGACCACATCTACTATAACCCTGACCACATCTACTATAGACCACATCTACTATAACCCTGACCACATCTACTATAGACCACATCTACTATAACCCTGACTACATCTACATAAACCTGACCACATCTACTATCACCCTGACTACATCTACTATAACCCTGACCACATCTACTATAACCCTGACCACATCTACTATAACCCTGACAACATCTACTATAACCCTGACTACATCTACTATAGACCACATCTACTATAACCCTGACCACATCTACTATAGACCACATCTACTATAACCCTGACTACATCTACATAAACCTGACCACATCTACTATCACCCTGACTACATCTACTATAACCCTGACCACATCTACTATAACCCTGACCACATCTACTATAACCCTGACTACATCTACTATAACCCTGACCACATCTACTATAACCCTGACCACATCTACTATAGACCACATCTACTATAACCCTGACCACATCTACTATAGACCACATCTACTATAGACCACATCTACTATAACCCTGACCACATCTACTATAACCCTGACTACATCTACTATAACCCTGACCACATCTACTATAACCCTGACTACATCTACTATAGACCACATCTACTATAACCCTGACTACATCTACTATAGACCACATCTACTATAGACCACATCTATTCTAACCCTGACTACATCTACTATAGACCACATCTACTATAACCCTGACCACATCTACTATAGACCACATCTACTATAGACCACATCTACTATAGACCAGGTCTAACCCTGACCATATCTACTATAACCCTGACCACATCTACTATAACCCGGACTACATCTACTATAGACCACATCTACTATAACCCTGACCATATCTACTATAACCCTGAATACATCTACTATAACCCTGACCACATCAACTATAACCCTGACCACATCTACTATAGACTACATCTACTATAACCCTGACCACATCTACTATAGACCACATCTACTATAACCCTGACCACATCTACTATAACCCTGACTACATCTACTATAACCCTGACTACATCTACTATAACCCTGACCACATCTACTATAGACCACATCTACTATAACCCTGACTACATCTACTATAACCCTGACCACATCTACTATAGACCACATCTACTATAACCCTGACCACATCTACTATAGACCACATCTACTATAACCCTGACCACATCTACTATAACCCTGACTACATCTACTATAACCCTGACCACATCTACTATAGACCACATCTACTATAACCCTGACTACATCTACTATAACCCTGACTACATCTACTATAACCCTGACCATATCTACTATAGACCACAACTACTATAGACCACATCTACTATAACCCTGACTACATCTACTATAACCCTGACCACATCTACTATAGACCACATCTACTATAACCCTGACTACATCTACTATAACCCTGACCACATCTACTATAACCCTGACCACATCTACTATAACCCTGACTACATCTACTATAGACCACATCTACTATAACCCCGACCACATCTACTATAGACCACATCTACTATAACCCTGACTACATCTACTATAACCCTGACCACATCTAATATAACCCTGACCACATCTACTATAACCCTGACCACATCTACTATAGACCGCATCTACTATAACCCTGACCACATCTACTATAACCCTGACTACATCTACTATAACCCTGACCACATCTACTATAGACCACATCTACTATAGACCACAAATACTATAACCCTGACCACATCTACTATAGACCACATCTACTATAGACCACATCTACTATAACCCTGACAACATCTACTATAACCCTGACCACATCTACTATAGACCGCATCTACTATAACCCTGACCACATCTACTATAACCCTGACCACATCTACTATAGACCACATCTACTATAGACCACATATACTATAACCCTGACCACATCTACTATAACCCTGATCACATCTACTATAGACCACATCTACTATAACCCTGACCACATCTACTATAGACCACATCTACTATAACCCTGAATACATCTACATAAACCTGACCACATCTACTATAACCCTGACCACATCTACTATAACCCTGACAACATCTACTATAACCCTGACAACATCTACTATAACCCTGACCACATCTACTATAACCCTGACAACATCTACTATAGACTACATCTACTATAACCCTGACCACATCTACTATAGACCACATCTACTATAACCCTGACCACATCTACTATAGACCACATCTACTGTAACCCTGACCACATCTACTATAACCCTGACCACATCTACTATAGACCACATCTACTATAACCCTGACCACATCTACTATAGACCACATCTACTATAACCCTGACTACATCTACATAAACCTGACCACATCTACTATCACCCTGACTACATCTACTATAACCCTGACCACATCTACTATAACCCTGACCACATCTACTATAACCCTGACAACATCTACTATAACCCTGACTACATCTACAATAACCCTGACCACATCTACTATAACCCTGACCACATCTACTATAACCCTGACCACATCTACTATAACCCTGACTACATCTACTATAACCCTGACCACATCTACTATAACCCTGACCACATCTACTATAACCCTGACCACATCTACTATAGACCACATCTACTATAACCCTGACCACATCTACTATAACCCTGACCACATCTACTATAACCCTGACCACATCTACTATAACCCTGACCACATCTACTATAACCCTGACCACATCTACTATAGACCACATCTACTATAGACCACATCTACTATAACCCTGACCACATCTACTATAGACCACATCTACTATAACCCTGACCACATCTACTATAACCCTGACCACATCTACTATAACCCTGACCACATCTACTATAGACCACATCTACTATAGACCACATATACTATAACCCTGACCACATCTACTATAACCCTGATCACATCTACTATAGACCACATCTACTATAACCCTGACCACATCTACTATAGACCACATCTACTATAACCCTGAATACATCTACATAAACCTGACCACATCTACTATAACCCTGACCACATCTACTATAACCCTGACAACATCTACTATAACCCTGACTACATCTACTATAACCCTGACCACATCTACTATAACCCTGACAACATCTACTATAGACTACATCTACTATAACCCTGACCACATCTACTATAGACCACATCTACTATAACCCTGACCACATCTACTATAGACCACATCTACTATAACCCTGACCACATCTACTATAACCCTGACCACATCTACTATAGACCACATCTACTATAACCCTGACCACATCTACTATAGACCACATCTACTATAACCCTGACTACATCTACATAAACCTGACCACATCTACTATCACCCTGACTACATCTACTATAACCCTGACCACATCTACTATAACCCTGACCACATCTACTATAACCCTGACAACATCTACTATAACCCTGACTACATCTACAATAACCCTGACCACATCTACTATAACCCTGACCACATCTACTATAACCCTGACCACATCTACTATAACCCTGACTACATCTACTATAACCCTGACCACATCTACTATAACCCTGACCACATCTACTATAACCCTGACCACATCTACTATAGACCACATCTACTATAACCCTGACCACATCTACTATAACCCTGACCACATCTACTATAACCCTGACCACATCTACTATAACCCTGACCACATCTACTATAACCCTGACCACATCTACTATAGACCACATCTACTATAGACCACATCTACTATAACCCTGACCACATCTACTATAACCCTGACCACATCTACTATAACCCTGACCACATCTACTATAACCCTGACTACATCTACTATAGACCACATCTACTATAGACTACATCTACTATAACCCTGACTACATCTACTATAACCCTGACCACATCTACTATAACCCTGACTACATCTACTATAGACTACATCTACTATAACCCTGACCACATCTACTATAACCCTGACTACATCTACTATAACCCTGACCACATCTACTATAACCCTGACTACATCTACTATAACCCTGACCACATCTACTATAGACCACATCTACTATAGACCACATCTACTATAACCCTGACCACATCTACTATAACCCTGACCACATCTACTATAACCCTGACTACATCTACTATAACCCTGACTACATCTACTATAACCCTGACCAATCAATCAATCAATTTTATTTTATATAGCCCTTCGTACATCAGATAATATCTCGAAGTGCTGTACAGAAACCCAGCCTAAAACCCCAAACAGCTAGAATGCAGGTGTAGAAGCACGGTGGCTAGGAAAAACTCCCTAGAAAGGCCAAAACCTAGGAAGAAACCTAGAGAGGAACCAGGCTATGAGGGGTGGCCAGTCCTCTTCTGGCTGTGCCGGGTGGAGATTATAACAGAACTATGCCAAGATGTTCAAAAATGTTCATAAGTGACAAGCATGGTCAAATAATAATCATGAATAATTTTCAGTTGGCTTTTCATAGCTGATCATTAAGAGTTGAAAAACAACAGGTCTGGGACAGGTGGCGGTTCCATAACCGCAGGCAGAACAGCTGAAACTGGAATAGCAGCAAGGCCAGGCGGACTGGGGACAGCAAGGAGTCACCACGGGCGGCAGTCCCGACGCATGGTCCTAGGGCCCAGGTCCTCCGAGAGAAAGAAAGAGAGAAGGAGAAAATTAGAGAGAGCCAAGATTTTCAAAATGTTCATAAATGACAAGCATGGTCAAATAATAATCAGGAATAAATCTCAGTTGGCTTTTCATAGCCGATCATTAAGAGTTGAAAACAGCAGGTCTGGGACAGGTAGGGGTTCCATAACCACAGGCAGAAGAGTTGAAACTGGAATAGCAGCAAGGCCAGGCGGACTGGGGGCAGCAAGGAGTCACCACGGCCGGTAGTCCCGACGTATGGTCCTAGGGCTCAGGTCCTCCGAGAGAAAGAGAGAAGGAGAAAATTAGAGAAAGCCAAGATTTTCAAAATGTTCATAAATGACAAGCATGGTCAAATAATAATCAGGAATAAATCTCAGTTGGCTTTTCATAGCCGATCATTAAGAGTTGAAAACAGCAGGTCTGGGACAGGTAGGGGTTCCATAACCACAGGCAGAAGAGTTGAAACTGGAATAGCAGCAAGGCCAGGCGGACTGGGGGCAGCAAGGAGTCACCACGGCCGGTAGTCCCGACGTATGGTCCTAGGGCTCAGGTCCTCCGAGAGAAAGAGAGAAGGAGAAAATTAGAGAGAGCCAAGATTTTCAAAATGTTCATAAATGACAAGCATGGTCAAATAATAATCAGGAATAAATCTCAGTTGGCTTTTCATAGCCGATCATTAAGAGTTGAAAAAAGCAGGTCTGGGACAGGTAGGGGTTTCGTAACCGCAGGCAGAAACAGTTGAAACTGGAATAGCAGCAAGGCCGGTCGGACTGGGGACAGCAAGGTGTCAGCATGCCCGGTAGTCCTGACGTATGGTCCTAGGGCTCAGGTTCTCAGAGAGAAAGAGAGAACCAGAGAATTAGAGAGAGCATACTTAAATTCACACAGGACACTGGATAAGACAGGAGAAGTATTCCAGGTATAACCAACTGACCCTAGCCCCCCGACACATAAACTACTGCAGCATAAATACTGGAGGCTGAGACAGGAGCGGTCAGGAGACACTGTGGCCCCATCCGAAGAAACCCCCGGACAGGGCCAAACAGGAAGGATATAACCCCACCCACTCTGACCACATCTACTAGAACCCTGACCACATCTACTATAACCCTGACCACATCTACTATAACCCTGACTACATCTACTATAACCCTGAACACATCTACTATAACCCTGACTACATCTACTATAACCCTGACCACATCTACTATAACCCTGACCACATCTACTATAACCCTGACTACATCTACTATAACCCTGACCACATCTACTATAACCCTGACCACATCTACTATAGACCACATCTACTATATCCCTGACCACATCTACTATAGACCACATCTACTATAACCCTGACCACATCTACTATAACCCTGACCACATCTACTATAACCCTGACCACATCTACTATAACCCTGACCACATCTACTATAACCCTGACTACATCTACTATAGACCACATCTACTATAGCCCTGACCACATCTACTATAGACCACATCTACTATAACCCTGACCACATCTACTATAACCCTGACTACATCTACTATAACCCTGACCACATCTACTATAACCCTGACCACATCTACTATAACCCTGACTACATCTACTATAACCCTGACCACATCTACTATAACCCTGACCACATCTACTATAGACCACATCTACTATAACCCTGACCACATCTACTATAGACCACATCTACTATAACCCTGACCACATCTACTATAGACCACATCTACTAAAACCCTGACCACATCTACTATAACCCTGACCACATCTACTATAACCCTGACCTCATCTACTATAACCCTGACCACATCTACTATAACCCTGACCACATCTACTATAACCCTGACCACATCTACTATAACCCTGACCACATCTACTATAACCCTGACCACATCTACTATAGACCACATCTACTATAACCCTGACCACATCTTCTATAGACCACATCTACTAAAACCCTGACCACATCTACTATAACCCTGACCACATCTACTATAACCCTGACCTCATCTACTATAACCCTGACCACATCTACTATAACCCTGACCTCATCTACTATAACCCTGACCACATCTACTATAACCCTGACCACATCTACTATAACCCTGACCACATCTACTATAACCCTGACCACATCTACTATAACCCTGACCACATCTACTATAGACCACATCTACTATAACCCTGACCACATCTACTATAACCCTGACCACATCTACTATAGACCACATCTACTATAACCCTGACCACATCTACTATAGACCACATCTACTATAACCCTGACCACATCTACTATAGACCACATCTACTATAGACCACATCTATTCTAACCCTGACTACATCTACTATAACCCTGACTACATCTACTATAACCCTGACCACATCTACTATAACCCTGACCACATCTACTATAGACCACATCTACTATAACCCTGACCACATCTACTATAGACCACATCTACTATAGACCACATCTACTATAACCCTGACCACATCTACTATAACCCTGACTACATCTACTATAACCCTGACCACATCTACTATAACCCTGACTACATCTACTATAGACCACATCTACTATAACCCTGACTACATCTACTATAGACCACATCTACTATAGACCACATCTATTCTAACCCTGACTACATCTACTATAGACCACATCTACTATAACCCTGACCACATCTACTATAGACCACATCTACTATAGACCACATCTACTATAGACCAGGTCTAACCCTGACCATATCTACTATAACCCTGACCACATCTACTATAACCCTGACTACATCTACTATAGACAACATCTACTATAACCCTGACCATATCTACTATAACCCTGAATACATCTACTATAACCCTGACCACATCAACTATAACCCTGACCACATCTACTATAGACTACATCTACTATAACCCTGACCACATCTACTATAACCCTGACTACATCTACTATAACCCTGACTACATCTACTATAACCCTGACCACATCTACTATAGACCACATCTACTATAACCCTGACTACATCTACTATAACCCTGACCACATCTACTATAGACCACATCTACTATAACCCTGACCACATCTACTATAGACCACATCTACTATAACCCTGACCACATCTACTATAGACCACATCTACTATAACCCTGAATACATCTACATAAACCTGACCACATCTACTATAACCCTGACCACATCTACTATAACCCTGACAACATCTACTATAACCCTGACTACATCTACTATAACCCTGACCACATCTACTATAACCCTGACAACATCTACTATAGACTACATCTACTATAACCCTGACCACATCTACTATAGACCACATCTACTATAACCCTGACCACATCTACTATAGACCACATCTACTATAACCCTGACCACATCTACTATAACCCTGACCACATCTACTATAGACCACATCTACTATAACCCTGACCACATCTACTATAGACCACATCTACTATAACCCTGACTACATCTACATAAACCTGACCACATCTACTATCACCCTGACTACATCTACTATAACCCTGACCACATCTACTATAACCCTGACCACATCTACTATAACCCTGACAACATCTACTATAACCCTGACTACATCTACTATAACCCTGACCACATCTACTATAACCCTGACCACATCTACTATAACCCTGACCACATCTACTATAACCCTGACTACATCTACTATAACCCTGACCACATCTACTATAACCCTGACCACATCTACTATAACCCTGACCACATCTACTATAGACCACATCTACTATAACCCTGACCACATCTACTATAGACCACATCTACTATAACCCTGACCACATCTACTATAACCCTGACCACATCTACTATAACCCTGACTACATCTACTATAGACCACATCTACTATAGACTACATCTACTATAAACCTGACTACATCTACTATAACCCTGACCACATCTACTATAACCCTGACTACATCTACTATAGACTACATCTACTATAACCCTGACCACATCTACTATATCCCTGACTACATCTACTATAACCCTGACCACATCTACTATAACCCTGACTACATCTACTATAACCCTGACCACATCTACTATAACCCTGACCACATCTACTATAACCCTGACTACATCTACTATAACCCTGACTACATCTACTATAACCCTGACCACATCTACTATAACCCTGACCACATCTACTATAACCCTGACCACATCTACTATAACCCTGACTACATCTACTATAACCCTGACCACATCTACTATAACCCTGACTACATCTACTATAGACCACATCTACTATAACCCTGACCACATCTACTATAACCCTGACTACATCTACTATAACCCTGACTACATCTACTATAGACCACATCTACTATAACCCTGACCACATCTACTATAACCCTGACCACATCTACTATAGACCACATCTACTATATCCCTGACCACATCTACTATAGACCACATCTACTATAACCCTGACCACATCTACTATAACCCTGACCACATCTACTATAACCCTGACTACATCTACTATAACCCTGACCACATCTACTATAACCCTGACCACATCTACTATAACCCTGACCACATCTACTATAACCCTGACCACATCTACTATAGACCACATCTACTATAACCCTGACCACATCTACTATAGACCACATCTACTATAACCCTGACCACATCTACTATAACCCTGACCACATCTACTATAACCCTGACTACATCTACTATAACCCTGACCACATCTACTATAACCCTGACCACATCTACTATAACCCTGACCACATCTACTATAACCCTGACCACATCTACTATGGACCACATCTACTATAGACCACATCTACTATAACCCTGACCACATCTACTATAGACCACATCTACTATAACCCTGACCACATCTACTATAACCCTGACTACATCTACTATAACCCTGACCACATCTACTATAACCCTGACCACATCTACTATAACCCTGACCACATCTACTATAACCCTGACCACATCTACTATAACCCTGACCACATCTACTATAACCCTGACCACATCTACTATAACCCTGACTACATCTACTATAGACCACATCTACTATAACCCTGACCATATCTACTATAACCCTGAATACATCTACTATAACCCTGACCACATCAACTATAACCCTGACCACATCTACTATAGACTACATCTACTATAACCCTGACCACATCTACTATAGACCACATCTACTATAACCCTGACCACATCTACTATAACCCTGACTACATCTACTATAACCCTGACTACATCTACTATAACCCTGACCACATCTACTATAGACCACATCTACTATAACCCTGACCACATCTACTATAGACCACATCTACTATAACCCTGACCACATCTACTATAACCCTGACTACATCTACTATAACCCTGACCACATCTACTATAGACCACATCTACTATAACCCTGACTACATCTACTATAACCCTGACTACATCTACTATAACCCTGACCATATCTACTATAGACCACATCTACTATAGACCACATCTACTATAACCCTGACTACATCTACTATAACCCTGACCACATCTACTATAACCCTGACTACATCTACTATAACCCTGACCACATCTACAATAACCCTGACCACATCTACTATAACCCTGACCACATCTACTATAGACCACATCTACTATAGACCATATCTACTATAACCCTGACCACATCTACTATAGACCACATCTACTATAACCCTGACCACATCTACTATAACCCTGACTACATCTACTATAACCCTGACCACATCTACTATAACCCTGACCACATCTACTATAACCCTGACCATATCTACTATAACCCTGAATACATCTACTATAACCCTGACCACATCTACTATAATCCTGACCACATCTACTATAGACCACATCTACTATAACCCTGACCACATCTACTATAACCCTGACTACATCTACTATAACCCTGACTACATCTACTATAACCCTGACCACATCTACTATAGACCACATCTACTATAACCCTGACCACATCTACTATAGACCACATCTACTATAACCCTGACTACATCTACTATAACCCTGACTACATCTACTATAACCCTGACCATATCTACTATAGACCTAATCTACTATAGACCACATCTACTATAACCCTGACTACATCTACTACAACCCTGACCACATCTACTATAACCCTGACTACATCTACTATAACGCTGACCACATCTACTATAACCCTGACTACATCTACTATAGACCACATCTACTATAACCCTGACCACATCTACTATAACCCTGACTACATCTACTATAGACTACATCTACTATAACCCTGACCACATCTACTATAACCCTGACCACATCTACTATAGACCACATCTACTATATCCCTGACCACATCTACTATAGACCACATCTACTATAAACCTGACCACATCTACTATAACCCTGACTACATCTACTATAACCCTGACCACATCTACTATAACACTGACCACATCTACTATAACCCTGACCACATCTACTATAACCCTGACCACATCTACTATAGACCACATCTACTATAACCCTGACCACATCTACTATAGACCACATCTACTATAACCCTGACCACATCTACTATAACCCTGACCACATCTACTATAACCCTGACTACATCTACTATAACCCTGACCACATCTACTATAACCCTGACCACATCTACTATAACCCTGACCACATCTACTATAACCCTGACCACATCTACTATAGACCACATCTACTATAGACCACATCTACTATAACCCTGACCACATCTACTATAGACCACATCTACTATAACCCTGACCACATCTACTATAACCCTGACTACATCTACTATAACCCTGACCACATCTACTATAACCCTGACCACATCTACTATAACCCTGACCACATCTACTATAGACCCTGACCACATCTACTATAACCCTGACCACATCTACTATAACCCTGACCATATCTACTATAACCCTGACCACATCTACTATAACCCTGACTACATCTACTATAGACCACATCTACTATAACCCTGACCATATCTACTATAACCCTGAATACATCTACTATAACCCTGACCACATCAACTATAACCCTGACCACATCTACTATAGACCACATCTACTATAACCCTGACCACATCTACTATAGACCACATCTACTATAACCCTGACCACATCTACTATAACCCTGACTACATCTACTATAACCCTGACCACATCTACTATAGACCACATCTACTATAACCCTGACTACATCTACTATAACCCTGAATACATCTACTATAACCCTGACCATATCTACTATAGACCACATCTACTATAGACCACATCTACTATAACCCTGACTACATCTACTATAACCCTGACCACATCTACTATAGACCACATCTACTATAACCCTGACTACATCTACTATAACCCTGACCACATCTACTATAACCCTGACCACATCTACTATAACCCTGACTACATCTACTATAGACCACATCTACTATAACCCCGACCACATCTACTATAGACCACATCTACTATAACCCTGACTACATCTACTATAACCCTGACCACATCTACTATAACCCTGACCACATCTACTATAGACCGCATCTACTATAACCCTGACCACATCTACTATAACCCTGACTACATCTACTATAACCCTGACCACATCTACTATAGACCACATCTACTATAGACCACAAATACTATAACCCTGACCACATCTACTATAACCCTGACCACATCTACTATAACCCTGACTACATCTACTATAACCCTGACCACATCTACTATAACCCTGACACCATCTACTATAGACCACATCTACTATAACCCTGACCACATCTACTATAGACCACATCTACTATAACCCTGACCACATCTACTATAACCCTGACTACATCTACTATAACCCTGACCACATCTACTATAACCCTGACCACATCTACTATAACCCTGACCACATCTACTATAACCCTGACTACATCTACTATAACCCTGACTACATCTACTATAACCCTGACCACATCTACTATAACCCTGACCACATCTACTATAACCCTGACCACATCTACTATAACCCTGACCACATCTACTATAGACCACATCTACTATAACCCTGACCACATCTACTATAGACCACATCTACTATAACCCTGACCACATCTACTATAACCCTGACCACATCTACTATAACCCTGACTACATCTACTATAACCCTGACCACATCTACTATAACCCTGACCACATCTACTATAACCCTGACCACATCTACTATAACCCTGACCACATCTACTATGGACCACATCTACTATAGACCACATCTACTATAACCCTGACCACATCTACTATAGACCACATCTACTATAACCCTGACCACATCTACTATAACCCTGACTACATCTACTATAACCCTGACCACATCTACTATAACCCTGACCACATCTACTATAACCCTGACCACATCTACTATAACCCTGACCACATCTACTATAACCCTGACCACATCTACTATAACCCTGACCACATCTACTATAACCCTGACTACATCTACTATAGACCACATCTACTATAACCCTGACCATATCTACTATAACCCTGAATACATCTACTATAACCCTGACCACATCAACTATAACCCTGACCACATCTACTATAGACTACATCTACTATAACCCTGACCACATCTACTATAGACCACATCTACTATAACCCTGACCACATCTACTATAACCCTGACTACATCTACTATAACCCTGACTACATCTACTATAACCCTGACCACATCTACTATAGACCACATCTACTATAACCCTGACCACATCTACTATAGACCACATCTACTATAACCCTGACCACATCTACTATAACCCTGACTACATCTACTATAACCCTGACCACATCTACTATAGACCACATCTACTATAACCCTGACTACATCTACTATAACCCTGACTACATCTACTATAACCCTGACCATATCTACTATAGACCACATCTACTATAGACCACATCTACTATAACCCTGACTACATCTACTATAACCCTGACCACATCTACTATAACCCTGACTACATCTACTATAACCCTGACCACATCTACAATAACCCTGACCACATCTACTATAACCCTGACCACATCTACTATAGACCACATCTACTATAACCCTGACCACATCTACTATAGACCACATCTACTATAACCCTGACCACATCTACTATAGACCACATCTACTATAACCCTGACCACATCTACTATAAACCTGACTACATCTACTATAACCCTGACCACATCTACTATAACCCTGACCACATCTACTATAACCCTGACCATATCTACTATAACCCTGAATACATCTACTATAACCCTGACCACATCTACTATAGACTACATCTACTATAATCCTGACCACATCTACTATAGACCACATCTACTATAACCCTGACCACATCTACTATAACCCTGACTACATCTACTATAACCCTGACTACATCTACTATAACCCTGACCACATCTACTATAGACCACATCTACTATAACCCTGACCACATCTACTATAGACCACATCTACTATAACCCTGACTACATCTACTATAACCCTGACTACATCTACTATAACCCTGACCATATCTACTATAGACCTAATCTACTATAGACCACATCTACTATAACCCTGACTACATCTACTATAACCCTGACCACATCTACTATAACCCTGACTACATCTACTATAACGCTGACCACATCTACTATAACCCTGACTACATCTACTATAACCCTGAATACATCTACTATAACCCTGACCATATCTACTATAGACCACATCTACTATAGACCACATCTACTATAACCCTGACTACATCTACTATAACCCTGACCACATCTACTATAGACCACATCTACTATAACCCTGACTACATCTACTATAACCCTGACCACATCTACTATAACCCTGACCACATCTACTATAACCCTGACTACATCTACTATAGACCACATCTACTATAACCCCGACCACATCTACTATAGACCACATCTACTATAACCCTGACTACATCTACTATAACCCTGACCACATCTACTATAACCCTGACCACATCTACTATAGACCGCATCTACTATAACCCTGACCACATCTACTATAACCCTGACTACATCTACTATAACCCTGACCACATCTACTATAGACCACATCTACTATAGACCACAAATACTATAACCCTGACCACATCTACTATAACCCTGACCACATCTACTATAACCCTGACTACATCTACTATAACCCTGACCACATCTACTATAACCCTGACACCATCTACTATAGACCACATCTACTATAACCCTGACCACATCTACTATAGACCACATCTACTATAACCCTGACCACATCTACTATAACCCTGACTACATCTACTATAACCCTGACCACATCTACTATAACCCTGACCACATCTACTATAACCCTGACCACATCTACTATAACCCTGACTACATCTACTATAACCCTGACTACATCTACTATAACCCTGACCACATCTACTATAACCCTGACCACATCTACTATAACCCTGACCACATCTACTATAACCCTGACCACATCTACTATAGACCACATCTACTATAACCCTGACCACATCTACTATAGACCACATCTACTATAACCCTGACCACATCTACTATAACCCTGACCACATCTACTATAACCCTGACTACATCTACTATAACCCTGACCACATCTACTATAACCCTGACCACATCTACTATAACCCTGACCACATCTACTATAACCCTGACCACATCTACTATGGACCACATCTACTATAGACCACATCTACTATAACCCTGACCACATCTACTATAGACCACATCTACTATAACCCTGACCACATCTACTATAACCCTGACTACATCTACTATAACCCTGACCACATCTACTATAACCCTGACCACATCTACTATAACCCTGACCACATCTACTATAACCCTGACCACATCTACTATAACCCTGACCACATCTACTATAACCCTGACCACATCTACTATAACCCTGACTACATCTACTATAGACCACATCTACTATAACCCTGACCATATCTACTATAACCCTGAATACATCTACTATAACCCTGACCACATCAACTATAACCCTGACCACATCTACTATAGACTACATCTACTATAACCCTGACCACATCTACTATAGACCACATCTACTATAACCCTGACCACATCTACTATAACCCTGACTACATCTACTATAACCCTGACTACATCTACTATAACCCTGACCACATCTACTATAGACCACATCTACTATAACCCTGACCACATCTACTATAGACCACATCTACTATAACCCTGACCACATCTACTATAACCCTGACTACATCTACTATAACCCTGACCACATCTACTATAGACCACATCTACTATAACCCTGACTACATCTACTATAACCCTGACTACATCTACTATAACCCTGACCATATCTACTATAGACCACATCTACTATAGACCACATCTACTATAACCCTGACTACATCTACTATAACCCTGACCACATCTACTATAACCCTGACTACATCTACTATAACCCTGACCACATCTACAATAACCCTGACCACATCTACTATAACCCTGACCACATCTACTATAGACCACATCTACTATAACCCTGACCACATCTACTATAGACCACATCTACTATAACCCTGACCACATCTACTATAGACCACATCTACTATAACCCTGACCACATCTACTATAAACCTGACTACATCTACTATAACCCTGACCACATCTACTATAACCCTGACCACATCTACTATAACCCTGACCATATCTACTATAACCCTGAATACATCTACTATAACCCTGACCACATCTACTATAGACTACATCTACTATAATCCTGACCACATCTACTATAGACCACATCTACTATAACCCTGACCACATCTACTATAACCCTGACTACATCTACTATAACCCTGACTACATCTACTATAACCCTGACCACATCTACTATAGACCACATCTACTATAACCCTGACCACATCTACTATAGACCACATCTACTATAACCCTGACTACATCTACTATAACCCTGACTACATCTACTATAACCCTGACCATATCTACTATAGACCTAATCTACTATAGACCACATCTACTATAACCCTGACTACATCTACTATAACCCTGACCACATCTACTATAACCCTGACTACATCTACTATAACGCTGACCACATCTACTATAACCCTGACCACATCTACTATAGACCACATCTACTATATCCCTGACCACATCTACTATAGACCACATCTACTATAAACCTGACCACATCTACTATAACCCTGACTACATCTACTATAACCCTGACCACATCTACTATAACACTGACCACATCTACTATAACCCTGACCACATCTACTATAACCCTGACCACATCTACTATAGACCACATCTACTATAACCCTGACCACATCTACTATAGACCACATCTACTATAACCCTGACCACATCTACTATAACCCTGACCACATCTACTATAACCCTGACTACATCTACTATAACCCTGACCACATCTACTATAACCCTGACCACATCTACTATAACCCTGACCACATCTACTATAACCCTGACCACATCTACTATAGACCACATCTACTATAGACCACATCTACTATAACCCTGACCACATCTACTATAGACCACATCTACTATAACCCTGACCACATCTACTATAACCCTGACTACATCTACTATAACCCTGACCACATCTACTATAACCCTGACCACATCTACTATAACCCTGACCACATCTACTATAACCCTGACCACATCTACTATAACCCTGACCACATCTACTATAACCCTGACCATATCTACTATAACCCTGACCACATCTACTATAACCCTGACTACATCTACTATAGACCACATCTACTATAACCCTGACCATATCTACTATAACCCTGAATACATCTACTATAACCCTGACCACATCAACTATAACCCTGACCACATCTACTATAGACCACATCTACTATAACCCTGACCACATCTACTATAGACCACATCTACTATAACCCTGACCACATCTACTATAACCCTGACTACATCTACTATAACCCTGACCACATCTACTATAGACCACATCTACTATAACCCTGACTACATCTACTATAACCCTGAATACATCTACTATAACCCTGACCATATCTACTATAGACCACATCTACTATAGACCACATCTACTATAACCCTGACTACATCTACTATAACCCTGACCACATCTACTATAGACCACATCTACTATAACCCTGACTACATCTACTATAACCCTGACCACATCTACTATAACCCTGACCACATCTACTATAACCCTGACTACATCTACTATAGACCACATCTACTATAACCCCGACCACATCTACTATAGACCACATCTACTATAACCCTGACTACATCTACTATAACCCTGACCACATCTACTATAACCCTGACCACATCTACTATAGACCGCATCTACTATAACCCTGACCACATCTACTATAACCCTGACTACATCTACTATAACCCTGACCACATCTACTATAGACCACATCTACTATAGACCACAAATACTATAACCCTGACCACATCTACTATAACCCTGACCACATCTACTATAACCCTGACTACATCTACTATAACCCTGACCACATCTACTATAACCCTGACCACATCTACTATAGACCACATCTACTATAACCCTGACCACATCTACTATAGACCACATCTACTATAACCCTGACCACATCTACTATAGACCACATCTACTATAACCCTGACCACATCTACTATAACCCTGACTACATCTACTATAACCCTGACCACATCTACTATAACCCTGACCACATCTACTATAACCCTGACCACATCTACTATAACCCTGACCACATCTACTATAACCCTGAATACATCTACTATAACCCTGACCACATCAACTATAACCCTGACCACATCTACTATAGACTACATCTACTATAACCCTGACCACATCTACTATAGACCACATCTACTATAACCCTGACCACATCTACTATAACCCTGACTACATCTACTATAACCCTGACTACATCTACTATAACCCTGACCACATCTACTATAGTCCACATCTACTATAACCCTGACCACATCTACTATAGACCACATCTACTATAACCCTGACCACATCTACTATAACCCTGACTACATCTACTATAACCCTGACCACATCTACTATAGACCACATCTACTATAACCCTGACTACATCTACTATAACCCTGACTACATCTACTATAACCCTGACCATATCTACTATAGACCACATCTACTATAGACCACATCTACTATAACCCTGACTACATCTACTATAACCCTGACCACATCTACTATAGACCACATCTACTATAACCCTGACTACATCTACTATAACCCTGACCACATCTACTATAACCCTGACCACATCTACTATAACCCTGACTACATCTACTATAGACCGCATCTACTATAACCCTGACCACATCTACTATAACCCTGACTACATCTACTATAACCCTGACCACATCTACTATAGACCACATCTACTATAGACCACAAATACTATAACCCTGACCACATCTACTATAACCCTGACCACATCTACTATAACCCTGACTACATCTACTATAACCCTGACCACATCTACTATAACCCTGACCACATCTACTATAACCCTGACCACATCTACTATAGACCACATCTACTATAACCCTGACCACATCTACTATAACCCTGACCACATCTACTATAACCCTGACCACATCTACTATAACCCTGACCACATCTACTATAACCCTGACCACATCTACTATAACCCTGACCACATCTACTATAACCCTGACCAAATCTACTATAGACCACATCTACTATAGACCACATCTACTATAACCCTGACCACATCTACTATAACCCTGACTACATCTACTATAACCCTGACCACATCTACTATAACCCTGACTACATCTACTATAACCCAGACCACATCTACTATAACCCTGACTACATCTACTATAACCCTGACCACATCTACTATAGACCACATCTACTATAGACCACATCTACTATAACCCTGACCACATCTACTATAACCCTGACCACATCTACTATAACCCTGACTACATCTACTATAACCCTGACTACATCTACTATAACCCTGACTACATCTACTATAACCCTGACCACATCTACTATAACCCTGACCACATCTACTATAACCCTGACCACATCTACTATAACCCTGACTACATCTACTATAACCCTGACCACATCTACTATAACCCTGACTACATCTACTATAGACCACATCTACTATAACCCTGACCACATCTACTATAACCCTGACTACATCTACTATAACCCTGACTACATCTACTATAACCCTGACCACATCTACTATAACCCTGACCACATCTACTATAACCCTGACTACATCTACTATAACCCTGACCACATCTACTATAACCCTGACCACATCTACTATAACCCTGACTACATCTACTATAGACCGCATCTACTATAACCCTGACCACATCTACTATAACCCTGACTACATCTACTATAACCCTGACCACATCTACTATAGACCACATCTACTATAGACCACAAATACTATAACCCTGACCACATCTACTATAACCCTGACCACATCTACTATAACCCTGACTACATCTACTATAACCCTGACCACATCTACTATAACCCTGACCACATCTACTATAACCCTGACCACATCTACTATAGACCACATCTACTATAACCCTGACCACATCTACTATAACCCTGACCACATCTACTATAACCCTGACCACATCTACTATAACCCTGACCACATCTACTATAACCCTGACCAAATCTACTATAGACCACATCTACTATAGACCACATCTACTATAACCCTGACCACATCTACTATAACCCTGACTACATCTACTATAACCCTGACCACATCTACTATAGACTACATCTACTATAACCCTGACCACATCTACTATATACCACATCTACTATAACCCTGACCACATCTACTATAACCCTGACTACATCTACTATAACCCTGACTACATCTACTATAACCCTGACTACATCTACTATAACCCTGACTACATCTACTATAACCCTGACCACATCTACTATAACCCTGACCACATCTACTATAACCCTGACCACATCTACTATAACCCTGACTACATCTACTATAACCCTGACCACATCTACTATAACCCTGACTACATCTACTATAGACCACATCTACTATAACCCTGACCACATCTACTATAACCCTGACTACATCTACTATAACCCTGACTACATCTACTATAACCCTGACTACATCTACTATAACCCTGACTACATCTACTATAACCCTGACTACATCTACTATAACCCTGACCACATCTACTATAACCCTGACCACATCTACTATAACCCTGACCACATCTACTATAACCCTGACTACATCTACTATAACCCTGACCACATATACTATAACCCTGACTACATCTACTATAGACCACATCTACTATAACCCTGACCACATCTACTATAACCCTGACCACATCTACTATAACCCTGACCACATCTACTATAACCCTGACCACATCTACTATAACCCTGACCACATCTACTATAACCCTGACCACATCTACTATAACCCTGACCACATCTACTATAACCCTGACCACATCTACTATAACCCTGACCACATCTACTATAACCCTGACCACATCTACTATAACCCTGACTACATCTACTATAACCCTGACTACATCTACTATAGACCACATCTACTATAACCCTGACCACATCTACTATAACCCTGACCACATCTACTATAACCCTGACCACATCTACTATAGACCACATCTACTATAACCCTGACCACATCTACTATAGACCACATCTACTATAACCCTGACTACATCTACTATAACCCTGACCACATCTACTATAACCCTGACCACATCTACTATAACCCTGACCACATCTACTATAACCCTGACTACATCTACTATAACCCTGACTACATCTACTATAACCCAGACCACATCTACTATAACCCTGACCACATCTACTATAACCCTGACCACATCTACTATAGACCACATCTACTATAACCCTGACCACATCTACTATAACCCTGACCACATCTACTATAGACCACATCTACTATAACCCTGACCACATCTACTATAGACCACATCTACTATAACCCTGACCACATCTACTATAACCCTGACCACATCTACTATAGACCACATCTACTATAACCCTGACCACATCTACTATAGACCACATCTACTATAACCCTGACCACATCTACTATAACCCTGACCACATCTACTATAGACCACATCTACTATAACCCTGACCACATCTACTATAGACCACATCTACTATAACCCTGAACACATCTACTATAACCCTGACTACATCTACTATAACCCTGACCACATCTACTATAACCCTGACCACATCTACTATAACCCTGACCACATCTACTATAACCCTGACCACATCTACTATAACCCTGACCACATCTACTATAGACCACATCTACTATAGACCACATCTACTATAGACCACATCTACTATAACCCTGACCACATCTACTATAGACCACATCTACTATAACCCTGACTACATCTATTATAACCCTGACCACATCTACTATAACCCTGACCACATCTACTATAACCCTGACCACATCTACTATAACCCTGACCATATCTACTATAACCCTGACTACATCAACTATAACCCTGACCACATCTACTATAGACTACATCTACTATAACCCTGACCACATCTACTATATACCACATCTACTATAACCCTGACCACATCTACTATAACCCTGACTACATCTACTATAACCCTGACTACATCTACTATAACCCTGACTACATCTACTATAACCCTGACTACATCTACTATAACCCTGACCACATCTACTATAACCCTGACTACATCTACTATAGACCACATCTACTATAACCCTGACCACATCTACTATAACCCTGACTACATCTACTATAACCCTGACTACATCTACTATAACCCTGACCACATCTACTATAACCCTGACCACATCTACTATAACCCTGACTACATCTACTATAACCCTGACCACATCTACTATAGACCACATCTACTATAGACCACATCTACTATAACCCTGACCACATCTACTATAACCCTGACCACATCTACTATAACCCTGACTACATCTACTATAACCCTGACTACATCTACTATAACCCTGACTACATCTACTATAACCCTGACCACATCTACTATAACCCTGACCACATCTACTATAACCCTGACCACATCTACTATAACCCTGACTACATCTACTATAACCCTGACCACATCTACTATAACCCTGACTACATCTACTATAGACCACATCTACTATAACCCTGACCACATCTACTATAACCCTGACTACATCTACTATAACCCTGACTACATCTACTATAACCCTGACTACATCTACTATAACCCTGACTACATCTACTATAACCCTGACCAAATCTACTATAGACCACATCTACTATAGACCACATCTACTATAACCCTGACCACATCTACTATAACCCTGACTACATCTATTATAACCCTGACCACATCTACTATAACCCTGACTACATCTACTATAACCCTGACCACATCTACTATAACCCTGACTACATCTACTATAACCCTGACCACATCTACTATAGACCACATCTACTATAGACCACATCTACTATAACCCTGACCACATCTACTATAACCCTGACCACATCTACTATAACCCTGACTACATCTACTATAACCCTGACTACATCTACTATAACTCTGACTACATCTACTATAACCCTGACCACATCTACTATTACCCTGACCACATCTACTATAACCCTGACCACATCTACTATAACCCTGACTACATCTACTATAACCCTGACCACATCTACTATAACCCTGACTACATCTACTATAGACCACATCTACTATAACCCTGACCACATCTACTATAACCCTGACTACATCTACTATAACCCTGACTACATCTACTATAACCCTGACTACATCTACTATAACCCTGACTACATCTACTATAACCCTGACTACATCTACTATAACCCTGACCACATCTACTATAACCCTGACCACATCTACTATAACCCTGACCACATCTACTATAACCCTGACTACATCTACTATAACCCTGACCACATCTACTATAACCCTGACTACATCTACTATAGACCACATCTACTATAACCCTGACCACATCTACTATAACCCTGACCACATCTACTATAACCCTGACCACATCTACTATAACCCTGACCACATCTACTATAACCCTGACCACATCTACTATAACCCTGACCACATCTACTATAACCCTGACCACATCTACTATAACCCTGACTACATCTACTATAACCCTGACTACATCTACTATAGACCACATCTACTATAACCCTGACCACATCTACTATAACCCTGACCACATCTACTATAACCCTGACCAGATCTACTATAGACCACATCTACTATAACCCTGACCACATCTACTATAGACCACATCTACTATAACCCTGACTACATCTACTATAACCCTGACCACATCTACTATAACCCTGACCACATCTACTATAACCCTGACCACATCTACTATAACCCTGACCACATCTACTATAGACCACATCTACTATAACCCAGACCACATCTACTATAACCCTGACCACATCTACTATAACCCTGACCACATCTACTATAGACCACATCTACTATAACCCTGACCACATCTACTATAACCCTGACCACATCTACTATAGACCACATCTACTATAACCCTGACCACATCTACTATAGACCACATCTACTATAACCCTGACCACATCTACTATAACCCTGACCACATCTACTATAACCCTGACCACATCTACTATAACCCTGACCACATCTACTATAACCCTGACCAAATCTACTATAGACCACATCTACTATAGACCACATCTACTATAACCCTGACCACATCTACTATAACCCTGACTACATCTACTATAACCCTGACCACATCTACTATAACCCTGACTACATCTACTATAACCCTGACCACATCTACTATAGACCACATCTACTATAGACCACATCTACTATAACCCTGACCACATCTACTATAACCCTGACCACATCTACTATAACCCTGACTACATCTACTATAACCCTGACTACATCTACTATAACCCTGACTACATCTACTATAACCCTGACCACATCTACTATAACCCTGACCACATCTACTATAACCCTGACCACATCTACTATAACCCTGACTACATCTACTATAACCCTGACCACATCTACTATAACCCTGACTACATCTACTATAGACCACATCTACTATAACCCTGACCACATCTACTATAACCCTGACTACATCTACTATAACCCTGACTACATCTACTATAACCCTGACTACATCTACTATAACCCTGACTACATCTACTATAACCCTGACCAAATCTACTATAGACCACATCTACTATAGACCACATCTACTATAACCCTGACCACATCTACTATAACCCTGACTACATCTACCATAACCCTGACCACATCTACTATAACCCTGACTACATCTACTATAACCCTGACCACATCTACTATAACCCTGACTACATCTACTATAACCCTGACCACATCTACTATAGACCACATCTACTATAGACCACATCTACTATAACCCTGACCACATCTACTATAACCCTGACCACATCTACTATAACCCTGACTACATCTACTATAACCCTGACTACATCTACTATAACTCTGACTACATCTACTATAACCCTGACCACATCTACTATAACCCTGACCACATCTACTATAACCCTGACCACATCTACTATAACCCTGACTACATCTACTATAACCCTGACCACATCTACTATAACCCTGACTACATCTACTATAGACCACATCTACTATAACCCTGACCACATCTACTATAACCCTGACTACATCTACTATAACCCTGACTACATCTACTATAACCCTGACTACATCTACTATAACCCTGACTACATCTACTATAACCCTGACTACATCTACTATAACCCTGACCACATCTACTATAACCC
Organism: Salvelinus fontinalis; assembly: GCF_029448725.1. NCBI lineage: Eukaryota > Metazoa > Chordata > Actinopteri > Salmoniformes > Salmonidae > Salvelinus > Salvelinus fontinalis. Next base: position 51,852,008 of record NC_074680.1, read on the forward strand.
TGACCACATCTACTATAACCCTGACCACATCTACTATAACCCTGACTACATCTACTATAACCCTGACCACATCTACTATAACCCTGACTACATCTACTATAGACCACATCTACTATAACCCTGACCACATCTACTATAACCCTGACCACAACTACTATAACCCTGACCACATCTACTATAACCCTGACCACATCTACTATAACCCTGACCACATCTACTATAACCCTGACCACATCTACTATAACCCTGACCACATCTACTATAACCCTGACTACATCTACTATAACCCTGACTACATCTACTATAGACCACATCTACTATAACCCTGACCACATCTACTATAACCCTGACCACATCTACTATAACCCTGACCAGATCTACTATAGACCACATCTACTATAACCCTGACCACATCTACTATAGACCACATCTACTATAACCCTGACTACATCTACTATAACCCTGACCACATCTACTATAACCCTGACCACATCTACTATAACCCTGACCACATCTACTATAACCCTGACTACATCTACTATAACCCTGACTACATCTACTATAACCCAGACCACATCTACTATAACCCTGACCACATCTACTATAACCCTGACCACATCTACTATAACCCTGACCACATCTACTATAACCCTGACCACATCTACTATAACCCTGACCACATCTACTATAACCCTGACCACATCTACTATAACCCTGACCACATCTACTATAACCCTGACCACATCTACTATAACCCTGACCACATCTACTATAGACCACATCTACTATAACCCTGACCACATCTACTATAGACCACATCTACTATAACCCTGACCACATCTACTATAACCCTGACCACACCTACTATAACCCTGACCACATCTACTATAACCCTGACCACATCTACTATAACCCTGACCAAATCTACTATAGACCACATCTACTATAGACCACATCTACTATAACCCTGACCACATCTACTATAACCCTGACTACATCTACTATAACCCTGACCACATCTACTATAACCCTGACTACATCTACTATAACCCTGACCACATCTACTATAACCCTGACTACATCTACTATAACCCTGACCACATCTACTATAGACCACATCTACTATAGACCACATCTACTATAACCCTGACCACATCTACTATAACCCTGACCACATCTACTATAACCCTGACTACATCTACTATAACCCTGACTACATCTACTATAACTCTGACTACATCTACTATAACCCTGACCACATCTACTATAACCCTGACCACATCTACTATAACCCTGACCACATCTACTATAACCCTGACTACATCTACTATAACCCTGACCACATCTACTATAACCCTGACTACATCTACTATAGACCACATCTACTATAACCCTGAACACATCTACTATAACCCTGACTACATCTACTATAACCCTGACTACATCTACTATAACCCTGACTACATCTACTATAACCCTGACCACATCTACTATAACCCTGACCACATCTACTATAACCCTGACCACATCTACTATAACCCTGACTACATCTACTATAACCCTGACCACATCTACTATAACCCTGACTACATCTACTATAGACCACATCTACTATAACCCTGACCACATCTACTATAACCCTGACCACATCTACTATAACCCTGACCACATCTACTATAACCCTGACTACATCTACTATAACCCTGACTACATCTACTATAGACCACATCTACTATAACCCTGACCACATCTACTATAACCCTGACCACATCTACTATAACCCTGACCAGATCTACTATAGACCACATCTACTATAACCCTGACCACATCTACTATAGACCACATCTACTATAACCCTGACTACATCTACTATAACCCTGACCAGATCTACTATAGACCACATCTACTATAACCCTGACCACATCTACTATAGACCACATCTACTATAACCCTGACTACATCTACTATAACCCTGACCACATCTACTATAACCCTGACCACATCTACTATAACCCTGACCACATCTACTATAACCCTGACTACATCTACTATAACCCTGACTACATCTACTATAACCCAGACCACATCTACTATAACCCTGACCACATCTACTATAACCCTGACCACATCTACTATAGACCACATCTACTATAACCCTGACCACATCTACTATACCCCTGACCACATCTACTATAGACCACATCTACTATAACCCTGACCACATCTACTATAGACCACATCTACTATAACCCTGACCACATCTACTATAACCCTGACCACATCTACTATAGACCACATCTACTATAACCCTGACCACATCTACTATAGACCACATCTACTATAACCCTGACCACATCTACTATAACCCTGACCACATCTACTATAGACCACATCTACTATAACCCTGACCACATCTACTATAGACCACATCTACTATAACCCTGAACACATCTACTATAACCCTGACTACATCTACTATAACCCTGACCACATCTACTATAACCCTGACCACATCTACTATAACCCTGACCACATCTACTATAACCCTGACCACATCTACTATAACCCTGACCACATCTACTATAGACCACATCTACTATAGACCACATCTACTATAACCCTGACCACATCTACTATAGACCACATCTACTATAACCCTGACTACATCTACTATAACCCTGACCACATCTACTATAACCCTGACCACATCTACTATAACCCTGACCACATCTACTATAACCCTGACCATATCTACTATAACCCTGACTACATCAACTATAACCCTGACCACATCTACTATAGACTACATCTACTATAACCCTGACCACATCTACTATATACCACATCTACTATAACCCTGACCACATCTACTATAACCCTGACTACATCTACTATAACCCTGACTACATCTACTATAACCCTGACTACATCTACTATAACCCTGACTACATCTACTATAACCCTGACCACATCTACTATAACCCTGACTACATCTACTATAGACCACATCTACTATAACCCTGACCACATCTACTATAACCCTGACTACATCTACTATAACCCTGACTACATCTACTATAACCCTGACCACATCTACTATAACCCTGACTACATCTACTATAACCCTGACTACATCTACTATAACCCTGACCACATCTACTATAGACCACATCTACTATAGACCACATCTACTATAACCCTGACCACATCTACTATAACCCTGACCACATCTACTATAACCCTGACTACATCTACTATAACCCTGACTACATCTACTATAACCCTGACTACATCTACTATAACCCTGACCACATCTACTATAACCCTGACCACATCTACTATAACCCTGACCACATCTACTATAACCCTGACTACATCTACTATAACCCTGACCACATCTACTATAACCCTGACTACATCTACTATAGACCACATCTACTATAACCCTGACCACATCTACTATAACCCTGACTACATCTACTATAACCCTGACTACATCTACTATAACCCTGACTACATCTACTATAACCCTGACTACATCTACTATAACCCTGACCACATCTACTATAACCCTGACCACATCTACTATAACCCTGACCACATCTACTATAACCCTGACCACATCTACTATAACCCTGACTACATCTACTATAACCCTGACCACATCTACTATAACCCTGACTACATCTACTATAGACCACATCTACTATAACCCTGACCACATCTACTATAACCCTGACCACATCTACTATAACCCTGACCACATCTACTATAACCCTGACCACATCTACTATAACCCTGACCACATCTACTATAACCCTGACTACATCTACTATAACCCTGACTACATCTACTATAGACCACATCTACTATAACCCTGACCACATCTACTATAACCCTGACCAGATCTACTATAGACCACATCTACTATAACCCTGACCACATCTACTATAGACCACATCTACTATAACCCTGACTACATCTACTATAACCCTGACCACATCTACTATAACCCTGACCACATCTACTATAACCCTGACCACATCTACTATAACCCTGACTACATCTACTATAACCCTGACTACATCTACTATAACCCAGACCACATCTACTATAACCCTGACCACATCTACTATAACCCTGACCACATCTACTATAGACCACATCTACTATAACCCTGACCACATCTACTATAACCCTGACCACATCTACTATAGACCACATCTACTATAACCCTGACCACATCTACTATAGACCACATCTACTATAACCCTGACCACATCTACTATAACCCTGACCACATCTACTATAGACCACATCTACTATAACCCTGACCACATCTACTATAGACCACATCTACTATAACACTGACCACATCTACTATAACCCTGACCACATCTACTATAGACCACATCTACTATAACCCTGACCACATCTACTATAGACCACATCTACTATAACCCTGAACACATCTACTATAACCCTGACTACATCTACTATAACCCTGACCACATCTACTATAACCCTGACCACATCTACTATAACCCGGACCACATCTACTATAACCCTGACCACATCTACTATAACCCTGACCACATCTACTATAGACCACATCTACTATAGACCACATCTACTATAACCCTGACCACATCTACTATAGACCACATCTACTATAACCCTGACTACATCTACTATAACCCTGACCACATCTACTATAACCCTGACCACATCTACTATAACCCTGACCACATCTACTATAACCCTGACAATATCTACTATAACCCTGACTACATCAACTATAACCCTGACCACATCTACTATAGACTACATCTACTATAACCCTGACCACATCTACTATATACCACATCTACTATAACCCTGACCACATCTACTATAACCCTGATTACATCTACTATAACCCTGATTACATCTACTATAACCCTGACTACATCTACTATAACCCTGACTACATCTACTATAACCCTGACTACATCTACTATAACCCTGACCACATCTACTATAACCCTGACTACATCTACTATAGACCACATCTACTATAACCCTGACCACATCTACTATAACCCTGACTACATCTACTATAACCCTGACTACATCTACTATAACCCTGACCACATCTACTATAACCCTGACCACATCTACTATAACCCTGACTACATCTACTATAGACCACATCTACTATAACCCTGACTACATCTACTATAACCCTGACCACATCTACTATAACCCTGACCACATCTACTATAACCCTGACCACATCTACTATAACCCTGACTACATCTACTATAGCCCTGACTACATCTACTATAGACCACATCTACTATAACCCTGACCACATCTACTATAACCCTGACCACATCTACTATAACCCTGACTTCATCTACTATAGACCACATCTACTATAACCCCGACCACATCTACTATAGACCACATCTATTATAACCCTGACTACATCTACTATAACCCTGACCACATCTACTATAACCCTGACCACATCTACTATAACCCTGACCACATCTACTATAGACCGCATCTACTATAACCCTGACCACATCTACTATAACCCTGACTACATCTACTATAACCCTGACCACATCTACTATAACCCTGACCACATCTACTATAACCCTGACCACATCTACTATAACCCTGACCACATCTACTATAACCCTGACCACATCTACTATAACCCTGACCACATCTACTATAGACCACATCTACTATAACCCTGACCGCATCTACTATAACCCTGACCACATCTACTATAACCCTGACTACATCTACTATAACCCTGACTACATCTACTATAGACCACATCTACTATAGACCACATCTACTATAACCCTGACCACATCTACTATAGACCACATCTACTATAACCCTGACCACATCTACTATAACCCTGACTACATCTACTATAACCCTGACTACATCTAATATAGACCACATCTAGTATAGACCAGATCTACTATAACCCTGACCACATCTACTATAGACCACATCTACTATAACCCTGACCACATCTACTATAACCCTGACTACATCTACTATAGACCACATCTACTATAACCCTGACTACATCTACTATAATCCTGACCACATCTACTATAACCCTGACCACATCTACTATAACCCTGACCACATCTACTATAGACCACATCTACTATAAACCTGACCACATCTACTATAGACCACGTCTACTATAACCCTGACCACATCTACTATAACCCTGACCACATCTACTATAACCCTGACTACATCTACTATAGACCACATCTACCATAACCCTGACCACATCTACTATAGACCACATCTACTATAACCCTGACCACATCTACTATAGACCACATCTACTATAACCCTGACCACATCTACTATAACCCTGACCACATCTACTATAACCCTGACTACATCTACTATAACCCTGACCACATCTACTATAACCCTGACCACATCTACTATAGACCACATCTACTATAACCCTGACCACATCTACTATAGACCACATCTACTATAACCCTGACCACATCTACTATAGACCACATCTACTATAACCCTGACCTCATCTACTATAACCCTGACCACATCTACTATAACCCTGACCACATCTACTATAACCCTGACCACATCTACTATAACCCTGACCACATCTACTATAACCCTGACCACATCTACTATAGACCACATCTACTATAACCCTGACCACATCTTCTATAGACCACATCTACTAAAACCCTGACCACATCTACTATAACCCTGACCACATCTACTATAACCCTGACCTCATCTACTATAACCCTGACCACATCTACTATAACCCTGACCACATCTACTATAACCCTGACCACATCTACTATAACCCTGACCACATCTACTATAACCCTGACCACATCTACTATAACCCTGACCACATCTACTATAACCCTGACCACATCTACTATAGACCACATCTACTATAACCCTGACCACATCTACTATAACCCTGACCACATCTACTATAGACCACATCTACTATAACCCTGACCACATCTACTATAGACCACATCTACTATAACCCTGACCACATCTACTATAGACCACATCTACTATAGACCACATCTATTCTAACCCTGACTACATCTACTATAACCCTGACTACATCTACTATAACCCTGACCACATCTACTATAACCCTGACCACATCTACTATAGACCACATCTACTATAACCCTGACCACATCTACTATAGACCACATCTACTATAGACCACATCTACTATAACCCTGACCACATCTACTATAACCCTGACTACATCTACTATAACCCTGACCACATCTACTATAACCCTGACTACATCTACTATAGACCACATCTACTATAACCCTGACTACATCTACTATAGACCACATCTACTATAGACCACATCTATTCTAACCCTGACTACATCTACTATAGACCACATCTACTATAACCCTGACCACATCTACTATAGACCACATCTACTATAGACCACATCTACTATAGACCACATCTATTCTAACCCTGACCACATCAGTCTATTATAATACATGCCAAGTCTTTTATTATACTGGAAAGGGCTATTATAATACAGCCCAGGTCTATTATAATACAGGTCAGGTCTATTATAATACAGGTCAGGTCTACAGGCCAGGTCTATTATAATACAGGTCAGGTCTACAGGCCAGGTCTATTATAATACAGGTCAGGTCTACAGGCCAGGTCTATTATAATACAGGTCAGGTCTACAGGCCAGGTCTATTATAATACAGGTCAGGTCTACAGGCCAGGTCTATTATAATACAGGTCAGGTCTACAGGCCAGGTCTATTATAATACAGGTCAGGTCTATTATAATACAGGCCAGGTATATTATAATACAGGCCAGGTCTATTATAATACAGGTCAGGTCTGATATAATACAGGCCAGGTATATTATAATACAGACCAGGTCTATTATAATACAGGCCAGGTCTACGATAATACAGGCCAGGTCTAATATAATACAGGCCAGGTCTATTATAATACAGGCCAGGTCTACAGGCCATGTCTAGTAAAATACAGGCCAGGTCTCTTATAATATAGACCAGGTCGATTATAATACAGGCCTGGTCTACAGACCAGGTCTATTAAAATACAGGCCAGGTATAATATAATACAGGCCAGGTCTATTATAATACCGGCCAGGTCTGTTATAATACATGCCAGGTCAACAGGCCAGGTCTATTATAATACCGGCCAGGTCTGTTATAATACAGGCCAGGTATATTGTAATACAGGCCAGGTCTATTGTAATACAGGCCAGGTCTATTATAATACAGGCCTGGTCTACAGGCCATGTCTAGTAAAATACAGGCCAGGTCTCTTATAATATAGACCAGGTCTATTAAAATACAGGCCAGGTATAATATAATACAGGCCAGGTCTATTATAATACCGGCCAGGTCTGTTATAATACATGCCAGGTCTATTATAATACAGGCCAAGGTTGTTAAAATACCTGCCAGGTATATTAAAATACAGACCAGGTCTATTATAATACAGGCCAGGTCTGTTATAATACAGGCCAGGTCTATTATAACATAGGCCAGATCTATTATAATACAGGCTAGGTCTATTATTTTACAGGCTAGGTCTACAGACCAGGTCTAGTATAATACAGGCCAGGTCTATTGTAATACAGGCCAGGTCTAATATAATACAGGCCAGGTCTATTAAAATACATGCCAGGTCTATTATAATACAGGCCAAGTCTGTTAAAATACATGCCAGGTCTACAGACCAGGTCTAGTATAATACAGGCCAGGTCTATTGTAATACAGGCCAGGTCTATTATAATACAGGCCAAGTCTGTTAAAATACATGCCAGGTCTACAGGCCAGGTCTATTATTTTACAGGCCAAGTCTATATTATACAGTGCAGGTCTAATACAGGCCAGGTCTATTAAAATAAAAAGCATGTATATTTTAATACAGGCCTGGTCTACAGGCCATGTCTAGTAAAATACAGGCCAGGTATAGTATAATACAGGCCAGGTCTAATATAATACATGCCAGGTCTAATATAATACAGGCCAGGTCTAATATAATACAGGCCAGGTCTATTATAATACAGGCCAGGTCTATTATAATACAGGCCAGGTCTATGTTGATACGAGCCAGGTCTATTATAATACAGACCAGGTATATTATAATACAGGCCAGGTCTATTATAATACAGGCCTGGCCTATTATAATACAGTCCAGGTCTATTATAAAACAGGCCAGGTCTATTATAATACAGACCAGGTATATTATAAAACAGACCCGGTCTGTTATAATACAGACACAGTATTTTATAATACAGGCCTGGTCTATTAAAATACAGCCCAGGTCTATTATAATACAGGCCAGGTCTTCTATTTTAAAGGTCAGGTCTACAGGTCAGGTCTATTATAATACAGGCCAGGTCTATTATATTACAGATCAGATCTATTATAATACAGGCCAGGTCTATTATAATACAGGTCAGGTCTACAGGCAAGGTCTATTATAATACAGGCCAGGTCTATTATAATACAGGCCAGGTCTATTATAATACAGACCAGGTCTAGTATAATACAGACCAGGTCTATTATAAAACAGGCCAGGTCTATTATAATACAGACCAGGTATATTATAAAACAGACCCGGTCTGTTATAATACAGACACAGTATTTTATAATACAGGCCTGGTCTATTAAAATACAGCCCAGGTCTATTATAATACAGGCCAGGTCTTCTATTTTAAAGGTCAGGTCTATTATAATACAGGCCAGGTCTATTATATTACAGATCAGATCTATTATAATACAGGCCAGGTCTATTATAATACAGGTCAGGTCTACAGGCAAGGTCTATTATAATACAGGCCAGGTCTATTATAATACAGGCCAGGTCTATTATAATACAGGTCAGGTCTACAGGCAAGGTCTATTATAATACAGGCCAGGTATATTATAATACGGGCCAGGTCTTTTATAAGACCTAAGTGGTCTGCTAGGGTTAGAATCAGTGCAGGTGGTCAGTCCTGTTAGAATCAGAGCAGGTGGTCAGTCCTGTTAGAATCAGAGCAGGGGGTCAGTCCTGTTAGAATCAGAGCAGGTGGTCAGTCCTGTTAGAATCAGAGCAGGTGGTCAGTCCTGTTAGGGTTAGAGCAGGTGGTCAGTCCTGTTAGAATCAGAGCAGGTGGTCAGTCCTGTTAGAATCAGAGCAGGTGGTCAGTCCTGTTAGGGTTAGAATCAGAGCAGGTGGTCAGTCCTGTTAGAATCAGAGCAGGTGGTCAGTCCAGTTAGAATAAGAGGAGGTGGGCAGTCCTGTTAGAATCAGAGCAGGTGGTCAGTCCTGTTAGAATCAGAGCAGGTGGTCAGTTCTGTTAGAATCAGAGCAGGTGGGCAGTCCTGTTAGAATCAGAGCAGGTGGTCAGTCCTGTTAGAATCAGAGCAGGTGGTCAGTCCTGTTAGAATCAGAGCAGGTGGTCAGTCCTGTTAGGGTTAGAATCAGAGCAGGTTGTTTGGCTAGAGTTATGCTAACTCGTTTGCAATCCCTTTAGCGTTGCTTGCTAACTTGCTAGCTACAGAGGTTAGCTAGCTACTTTGAGAGTAGTTGTTGTTTTATTGTAATTTTAATTGTAGAATTTTGTTTGTAGAATGCATACTGGCATTTGAATTTAGCATGTGAATGGAACCAAATGTGGACATGGTGGACACATTGTACATGTAGACATAGGACTCGTTGGGATTTTCTTGATAAAGTCCCTTATCACAATACAACGTCTGCACGGACCGTCAAGTCTAGACACGGCTTGAGACGCATGAACACGGATTAAATGGTATATCACGTAGGCCTACATCAGTCCCTTTCTGTCCACCAAACTCATCTCTACTTATTTTAGAAGAGTTGTATACGTGGGGACAAATCGGGCCTTTTTTGACGGACAATCGTATTATTTTTCATTGATTTTGCAACAGAAGACTCCCATTGAAGATTAGCTCATTTAAAAATGTTCAGACAATCATCTGAGTTTGGCCACACTCTATAGCAGACATAAAAACTAAACTTATTGATAGAAAGTGCATGTTCCCATATCGCTCCATGTGTTTATATTGTAAAAGTCACCTTCAGACAATACTGACATGTTGAACAGAGAAATATTGTTTCACACAGGTATGGAAACATTTCTGGGCTCACAGGAAGATGTTGTTTTTTCTTGTCACTGTGACTTACCTCTTGTAAGAACGTCTCTTTCTTCCTGGAAGACGAGGCCAGATGCTTCTCTAGAACGGTGTAGTATTTTTCTGTCTCCTTGTCAAACTTCTTCTTCCCTTCCTGAGAAAGACAAAAGACAAAAACATTGTATTGTTGTAGGGTTCAGTAAGGAGGAAATTCAGCAACTCTTAGACGACAGCGGACGTTGAATAAAATGCTTTATTTAAAACCAACATGTTTTGGCCCGTAGCCTTCATCAACATATTGGAATAAAGTGTTCAAGAGAGAGTGTCATTAACCAGTTATAACAGCCAGTCTCTTACTGATTGTGTAAAGGTGACATGAGGGTGTCTTGGAGACGTGATGGCACCACACGGCCACTAGGGGGTAGTCTAACTGCATCACACCATGACAGTATTCTCAACAAGTAATTTGTATTCTTGTCAATTAGAATGGGCCATAAAAACCGCATACAACCATGAAATTATCAGAAAACACTGTGAATATGGTTGCTGAGGACCTCAATATATTATCAATATGGTTCCTAGGAGAGAGACTTTTGCAATACCAGCTACAATAATCAAAGTAAGCATATTTTCATAACATTCAGAATAGATAGCATTGACAGAATGGTGTATTTACCACACAGCATGGTATTAAACAAAGCAAATGTTTTTAATAGCATGTATGTGTACAACGAGAGTCAGTTCTGTACTAGATACAGGGCATATTGTTCCTGCCTTGACAAAGCTCCACCTGTTGTATTCAGTCTATTCAGTCTAATTCTATAAGGACCCATCACTCACTGTTTCCCTGTTGTATTCTGTCTAATTCTATAAGGACCCATCCTCCCATCCCTCACTGTGTCCCTGTTGTATTCAGTCTAATTCTATAAGGACCCATCCTCCCATCCCTCACTGTGTCCCTGTTGCATTCAGTCTAATTCTATAAGGACCCATCCTCCCATCACTCACTGTGTCCCTGTTGTATTCAGTCTAATTCTATAAGGACCCATCCTCCCATCACTCACTGTGTCCCTGTTGTATTCAGTCTAATTCTATAAGGACCCATCACTCACTGTGTCCCTGTTGTATTCTGTCTAATTCTATAAGGACCCATCCTCCCATCACTCACTGTGTCCCTGTTGTATTCAGTCTAATTCTATAAGGACCCATCACTCACTGTGTCCCTGTTGTATTCTGTCTAATTCTATGAGGACCCATCCTCCCATCCCTCACTGTGTCCCTGTTGTATTCAGTCTAATTCTATAAGGACCCATCCTCCCATCCCTCACTGTGTCCCTGTTGCATTCAGTCTAATTCTATAAGGACCCATCCTCCCATCACTCACTGTGTCCCTGTTGTATTCAGTCTGATTCTATAAGGACCCATCCCTCACTGTGTCCCTGTTGTATTCAGTCTAATTCTATAAGGACCCATCACTCACTGTGTCCCTGTTGTATTCAGTCTAATTCTATAAGGACCCATCCCTCACTGTGTCCCTGTTGTATTCTGTCTAATTCTATAAGGACCCATCACTCACTGTGTCCCTGTTGTATTCAGTCTAATTCTATAAGGACACATCACTCACTGTTTCCCTGTTGTATTCTGTCTAATTCTATAAGGACCCATCCTCCCATCACTCACTGTGTCCCTGTTGTATTCAGTCTAATTCTATAAGGACCCATCCTCCCATCCCTCACTGTGTCCCTGTTGTATTCAGTCTAATTCTATAAGGACCCATCCTCCCATCCCTCACTGTGTCCCTGTTGTATTCAGTCTAATTCTATAAGGACCCATCCTCCCATCCCTCACTGTGTCCCTGTTGTTTTCAGTCTAATTCTATAAGGACCCATCCTCCCATCGCTCACTGTGTCCCTGTTGTATTCTGTCTAGTCCTATAAGGACCCATCCTCCCAACACACACATCCTGCCAGAGACAGAACTGAGACAACTACGGCAGGAAAACTACTTTTAACGCCAGACAAACATTTATTAACCAAATGGAGAACAAGTATATCCGAAATGGCACCCTATACCCTACATGGTGCACTACTTTTGACCAGAGAACTATGGCACCCTATACCCTACATGGTGCACTACTTTTGACCAGAGAACTATGGCACCCTATTCCCTACATGGTGCACTACTTTTGACCAGAGCACTATGGCACCCTATTCCCTACATGGTGCACTACTTTTGACCAGAGCACTATGGCACCCTATTCCCTACATGGTGCACTACTTTTGACCAGAGCACTATGGCACCCTATTCCCTACATGGTGCACTACTTTTGACCAGAGCCCTATGGCACCCTATTCCCTACATGGTGCACTACTTTTGACCAGAGCACTATGGCACCCTATTCCCTACATGGTGCACTACTTTTGACCAGAGAACTATGGCACCCTATTCCCTACATGGTGCACTACTTTTGACCAGAGCACTATGGCACCCTATTCCCTACATGGTGCACTACTTTTGACCAGAGCACTATGGCACCCTATTCCCTACATGGTGCACTACTTTTGACCAGAGCCCTATGGCACCCTATTCCCTACATGGTGCACTACTTTTGACCGGAGCACTATGGCACCCTATTCCCTACATGGTGCACTACTTTTGACCGGAGCACTATGGCACCCTATTCCCTACATGGTGCACTACTTTTGACCAGAGCCCTATGGCACCCTATTCCCTACATGGTGCACTACTTTTGACCAGAGAACTATGGCACCCTATTCCCTACATGGTGCACTACTTTTGACCGGAGCACTATGGCACCCTATTCCCTACATGGTGCACTACTTTTGACCAGAGAACTATGGCACCCTATACCCTACATGGTGCACTACTTTTGACCAGAGCACTATGGCACCCTATACCCTACATGGTGCACTACTTTTGACCAGAGCCCTATGGCACCCTATACCCTACATGGTGCACTACTTTTGACCGGAGCACTATGGCACCCTATTCCCTACATGGTGCACTACTTTTGACCAGAGAACTATGGCACCCTATTCCCTATATGGTGCACTACTTTTGACCAGAGCACTATGGCACCCTATTCCCTACATGGTGCACTACTTTTGACCAGAGCACTATGGCACCCTATTCCCTACATGGTGCACTACTTTTGACCAGAGCCCTATGGCACCCTATTCCCTACATGGTGCACTACTTTTGACCAGAGCACTATGGCACCCTATTCCCTACATGGTGCACTACTTTTGACCAGAGAACTATGGCACCCTATTCCCTACATGGTGCACTACTTTTGACCAGAGCACTATGGCACCCTATTCCCTACATGGTGCACTACTTTTGACCAGAGCACTATGGCACCCTATTCCCTACATGGTGCACTACTTTTGACCAGAGCACTATGGTACCCTATTCCCTACATGGTGCACTACTTTTGACCAGAGCCCTATGGCACCCTATTCCCTACATGGTGCACTACTTTTGACCGGAGCACTATGGCACCCTATTCCCTACATGGTGCACTACTTTTGACCGGAGCACTATGGCACCCTATTCCCTACATGGTGCACTACTTTTGACCGGAGCACTATGGCACCCTATTCCCTACATGGTGCACTACTTTTGACCAGAGAACTATGGCACCATATTCCCTACATGGTGCACTACTTTTGACCGGAGCACTATGGCACCCTATTCCCTACATGGTGCACTACTTTTGACCAGAGAACTATGGCACCCTATACCCTACATGGTGCACTACTTTTGACCAGAGCACTATGGCACCCTATACCCTACATGGTGCACTACTTTTGACCAGAGCCCTATGGCACCCTATACCCTACATGGTGCACTACTTTTGACCGGAGCACTATGGCACCCTATTCCCTACATGGTGCACTACTTTTGACCAGAGCACTATGGCGCCCTATTCCCTACATGGTGCACTACTTTTGACAAGAGCACAAAAGGCCCTTATCAAAAGTAGTGCACAATTATTATTGTTTTATTTAACCTTTATTTAACCAGGACAAACCCATTGAGACCCAGAGTCTCTTTTTCAATGGAGACCTGGCCAAGATGGCAGCAACAATCAATACGTTACAGAATTAAAACATACAACAACATGATCCAGCCTAAAACAAGCATTTACACTCCTCCGTAACAGAGTTTCCCATCAATATTTAACATTGATTCAGTGGTACTAACATATCTAGATGAAGCATGGATTGTAGACTATTCCATGTGTCTGGTGCACAAGACGAGAAGGCAGTCTTGCCTAATAGTGTGAATGTCCTGGGGACTTTAAGTATAAACCACCTAGCAGACCGGGTATGGTAACATAGCAACTACCTAGCAGAACAGGTATGGTAACATAGCAACAACCTAGCAGACCGGGTATGGTAACATAGCAATCACCTAGCAGACCGGGTATGGTAACATAGCAACTACCTAGCAGACCGGGTATGGTAACATAGCAACCTCCTAGCAGACCTGCTGGTGGTGAAGGAGACCAGACTACAGAGGTAAAGAGGGAGTTTACCTGCTGGTGGTGAAGGAGACCAGACTACAGAGGGAGTTTACCTGCTGGTGGTGGAGACCAGACTACAGAGGGAGTTTACCTGCTGGTGGTGAAGGAGACCAGACTACAGAGGTAAAGAGGGAGTTTACCTGCTGGTGGTGAAGGAGACCAGACTACAGAGGTAAAGAGGGAGTTTACCTGCTGGTGGTGAAGGAGACCAGACTACAGAGGGAGTTTACCTGCTGGTGGTGAAGGAGACCAGACTACAGAGGGAGTTTACCTAATGGTGGTGAAGGAGACCAGACTACAGAGGTAAAGAGAGAGTTTACCTGCTGGTGGTGAAGGAGACCAGACTACAGAGGTAAAGAGGGAGTTTACCTGCTGGTGGTGAAGGAGACCAGACTACAGAGGTAAAGAGGGAGTTTACCTGCTGGTGGTGAAGGAGACCAGACTACAGAGGTAAAGAGGGAGTTTACCTGCTGGTGGTGAAGGAGACCAGACTACAGAGGTAAAGAGGGAGTTTACCTGCTGGTGGTGAAGGAGACCAGACTACAGAGGTAAAGAGGGAGTTTACCTGCTGGTGGTGAAGGAGACCAGACTACAGAGGTAAAGAGGGAGTTTACCTGCTGTTGGTGAAGGAGACCAGACTACAGAGGGAGTTTACCTGCTGGTGGTGAAGGAGACCAGACTACAGAGGGAGTTTACCTGCTGGTGGTGAAGGAGACCAGACTACAGAGGGAGTTTACCTGCTAAAGGTGAAGGAGACCAGACTACAGAGGTAAAGAGGGAGTTTACTTGCTGGTGTTGAAGGAGACCAGACTACAGAGGTAAAGAGGGAGTTTACCTGCTGGTGGTGAAGGAGACCAGACTACAGAGGGAGTTTACCTGCTGGTGGGGAAGGAGACCAGACTACAGAAGGAGTTTACCTGCTGGTGGTGAAGGAGACCAGACTACAGAGGTAAAGAGGGAGTTTACCTGCTGGTGGTGAAGGAGACCAGACTACAGAGGGAGTTTACCTGCTGGTGGTGAAGGAGACCAGACTACAGAGGTAAAGAGGGAGTTTACCTGCTGGTGGTGAAGGAGACCAGACTACAGAGGGAGTTTACCTGCTGGTGGTGAAGGAGACCAGACTACAGAGGGAGTTTACCTGCTGGTGGTGAAGGAGACCAGACTACAGAGGTAAAGAGGGAGTTTACCTGCTGGTGGTGATGGAGACCAGACTACAGAGGTAAAGAGGGAGTTTACCTGCTGGTGGTGAAGGAGACCAGATTACAGAGGTAAAGAGGGAGTTTACCTGCTGGTGGTGAAGGAGACCAGACTACAGAGGTAAAGAGGGAGTTTACCTGCTGGTGGTGAAGGAGACCAGACTACAGAGGGAGTTTACCTGCTGGTGGTGAAGGAGACCAGACTACAGAGGGAGTTTACCTGCTGGTGGTGAAGGAGACCAGACTACAGAGGGAGTTTACCTGCTGGTGGTGAAGGAGACCAGACTACAGAGGTAAAGAGGGAGTTTACCTGCTTGTGGTGAAGGAGACCAGACTACAGAGGTAAAGAGGGAGTTTACCTGCTGGTGGTGAAGGAGACCAGACTACAGAGGTAAAGAGGGAGTATACCTGCTGGTGGTGAAGGAGACCAGACTACAGAGGTAAAGAGGGAGTTTACCTGCTGGTGGTGAAGGAGACCAGACTACAGAGGGAGTTTACCTGCTGGTGGTGAAGGAGACCAGACTACAGAGGTAAAGAGGGAGTTTACCTGCTGGTGGTGAAGGAGACCAGACTACAGAGGTAAAGAGGGAGTTTACCTGCTGGTGGTGAAGGAGACCAGACTACAGAGGTAAAGAGGGAGTTTACCTGCTGGTGGTGAAGGAGACCAGACTACAGAGGGAGTTTACCTGCTGGTGGTGAAGGAGACCAGACTACAGAGGTAAAGATGGACTTTACCTGCTGGTGGTGAAGGAGACCAGACTACAGAGGGAGTTTACCTGCTGGTGGTGAATGAGACAAGACTACAGAGGGAGTTTACCTGCTGGTGGTGAAGGAGACCAGACTACAGAGATAAAGAGGGAGTTTACCTGCTGGTGGTGAAGGAGACCAGACTACAGAGGGAGTTTACCTGCTGGTGGTGAAGGAGACCAGACTACAGAGGTAAAGAGGGAGTTTACCTGCTGGTGGTGAAGGAGACCAGACTACAGAGGGAGTTTACCCGCTGGTGGTGAAGGAGACCAGACTACAGAGGTAAAGAGGGAGTTTACCTGCTGGTGGTGAAGGAGACCAGACTACAGAGGTAAAGAGGGAGTGTACCTGCTGGTGGTGAAGGAGACCAGACTACAGAGGTAAAGAGGGAGTTTACCTGCTGGTGGTGAAGGAGACCAGACTACAGAGGGAGTTTACCTGCTGGTGGTGAAGGAGACCAGACTACAGAGGTAAAGAGGGAGTTTACCTGCTGGTGGTGAAGGAGACCAGACTACAGAGGTAAAGAGGGAGTTTACCTGCTGTTGGTGAAGGAGACCAGACTACAGAGGGAGTTTACCTGCTGGTGGTGAAGGAGACCAGACTACAGAGGGAGTTTACCTGCTGGTGGTGAAGGAGACCAGACTACAGAGGGAGTTTACCTGCTGGTGGTGAAGGAGACCAGACTACAGTGGTAAAGAGGGAGTTTACCTGCTGGTGGTGAAGGAGACCAGACTACAGAGGGAGTTTACCTGCTGGTGGTGAAGGAGACCAGACTACAGAGGTAAAGAGGGAGTTTACCTGCTGGTGGTGATGGAGACCAGACTACAGAGGTAAAGAGGGAGTTTACCTGCTGGTGGTGAAGGAGACCAGATTACAGAGGTAAAGAGGGAGTTTACCTGCTGGTGGTGAAGGAGACCAGACTACAGAGGTAAAGAGGGAGTTTACCTGCTGGTGGTGAAGGAGACCAGACTACAGAGGGAGTTTACCTGCTGGTGGTGAAGGAGACCAGACTACAGAGGTAAAGATGGACTTTACCTGCTGGTGGTGAAGGAGACCAGACTACAGAGGTAAAGAGGGAGTTTACCTGCTTTTTGTGAAGGAGACCAGACTACAGAGGGAGTTTACCTGCTGGTGGTGAAGGAGACCAGACTACAGAGGTAAAGAGAGAGTTTACCTGCTGGTGGTGAAGGAGACCAGACTACAGAGGTAAAGAGGGAGTTTACCTGCTGGTGGTGAAGGAGACCAGACTACAGAGGGAGTTTACCTGCTGGTGGTGAAGGAGACCAGACTACAGAGGGAGTTTACCTGCTGGTGGTGAAGGAGACCAGACTACAGAGGGAGTTTACCTGCTGGTGGTGAAGGAGACCAGACTACAGAGGTAAAGAGGGAGTTTACCTGCTTGTGGTGAAGGAGACCAGACTACAGAGGTAAAGAGGGAGTTTACCTGCTGGTGGTGAAGGAGACCAGACTACAGAGGTAAAGAGGGAGTTTACCTGCTGGTGGTGAAGGAGAGCAGACTACAGAGGTAAAGAGGGAGTTTACCTGCTGGTGGTGAAGGAGACCAGACTACAGAGGTAAAGAGGGAGTTTACCTGCTGGTGGTGAAGGAGACCAGACTACAGAGGTAAAGAGGGAGTTTACCTGCTGGTGGTGAAGGAGACCAGACTACAGAGGTAAAGAGGGAGTTTACCTGCTGGTGGTGAAGGAGACCAGACTACAGAGGTAAAGAGGGAGTTTACCTGCTGGTGGTGAAGGAGACCAGACTAAAGAGGTAAAGAGGGAGTTTACCTGCTGTTGGTGAAGGAGACCAGACTACAGAGGGAGTTTACCTGCTGGTGGTGAAGGAGACCAGACTACAGAGGTAAAGATGGACTTTACCTGCTGGTGGTGAAGGAGACCAGACTACAGAGGGAGTTTACCTGCTGGTGGTGAATGAGACAAGACTACAGAGGGAGTTTACCTGCTGGTGGTGAAGGAGACCAGACTACAGAGGTAAAGAGGGAGTTTACCTGCTGGTGGTGAAGGAGACCAGACTACAGAGATAAAGAGGGAGTTTACCTGCTGGTGGTGAAGGAGACCAGACTACAGAGGGAGTTTACCTGCTGGTGGTGAAGGAGACCAGACTACAGAGGTAAAGAGGGAGTGTACCTGCTGGTGGTGAAGGAGACCAGACTACAGAGGGAGTTTACCTGCTGGTGGTGAAGGAGACCAGACTACAGAGGGAGTTTACCTGCTGGTGGTGAAGGAGACCAGACTACAGAGGGAGTTTACCTGCTGGTGGTGAAGGAGACCAGACTACAGAGGGAGTTTACCTGCTGGTGGTGAAGGAGACCAGACTACAGAGGTAAAGAGGGAGTTTACCTGCTGGTGGTGAAGGAGACCAGACTACAGAGGTAAAGAGGGAGTTTACCTGCTGTTGGTGAAGGAGACCAGACTACAGAGGGAGTTTACCTGCTGGTGGTGAAGGAGACCAGACTACAGAGGGAGTTTACCTGCTGGTGGTGAAGGAGACCAGACTACAGAGGGAGTTTACCTGCTGGTGGTGAAGGAGACCAGACTACAGAGGGAGTTTACCTGCTGGTGGTGAAGGAGACCAGACTACAGAGGTAAAGAGGGAGTTTACCTGCTGGTGGTGATGGAGACCAGACTACAGAGGTAAAGAAGGAGTTTACCTGCTGGTGGTGAAGGAGACCAGTTTACAGAGGTAAAGAGGGAGTTTACCTGCTGGTGGTGAAGGAGACCAGACTACAGAGGGAGTTTACCTGCTGGTGGTGAAGGAGACCAGACTACAGAGGTAAAGAGGGAGTTTACCTGCTGGTGGTGAAGGAGACCAGACTACAGAGGTAAAGAGGGAGTATACCTGCTGGTGGTGAAGGAGACCAGACTACAGAGGTAAAGAGGGAGTTTACCTGCTGGTGGTGATGGAGACCAGACTACAGAGGTAAAGAGGGAGTTTACCTGCTGGTGGTGAAGGAGACCAGATTACAGAGGTAAAGAGGGAGTTTACCTGCTGGTGGTGAAGGAGACCAGACTACAGAGGTAAAGAAGGAGTTTACCTGCTGGTGGTGAAGGAGACCAGATTACAGAGGTAAAGAGGGAGTTTACCTGCTGGTGGTGAAGGAGACCAGACTACAGAGGGAGTTTACCTGCTGGTGGTGAAGGAGACCAGACTACAGAGGTAAAGAGGGAGTTTACCTGCTGGTGGTGAAGGAGACCAGACTACAGAGGGAGTTTACCTGCTGGTGGTGAAGGAGACCAGACTACAGAGGTAAAGATGGACTTTACCTGCTGGTGGTGAAGGAGACCAGACTACAGAGGTAAAGAGGGAGTTTACCTGCTTTTTGTGAAGGAGACCAGACTACAGAGGGAGTTTACCTGCTGGTGGTGAAGGAGACCAGACTACAGAGGTAAAGAGAGAGTTTACCTGCTGGTGGTGAAGGAGACCAGACTACAGAGGTAAAGAGGGAGTTTACCTGCTGGTGGTGAAGGAGACCAGACTACAGAGGTAAAGAGGGAGTTTACCTGCTGGTGGTGAAGGAGACCAGACTACAGAGGGAGTTTACCTGCTGGTGGTGAAGGAGACCAGACTACAGAGGTAAAGAGGGAGTTTACCTGCTGGTGGTGAAGGAGACCAGACTACAGAGGGAGTTTACCTGCTAAAGGTGAAGGAGACCAGACTACAGAGGTAAAGAGAGAGTTTACCTGCTGGTGGTGAAGGAGACCAGACTAGAGAGGTAAAGAGGGAGTTTACCTGCTGGTGGTGAAGGAGACCAGACTAAAGAGGGAGTTTACCTGCTGGTGGTGAAGGAGACCAGACTACAGAGGTAAAGAGAGAGTTTACCTGCTGGTGGTGAAGGAGACCAGACTACAGAGGGAGTTTACCTGCTGGTGGTGAAGGAGACCAGACTACAGAGGGAGTTTACCTGCTGGTGGTGAAGGAGACCAGACTACAGAGGGAGTTTACCTGCTGGTGGTGAAGGAGACCAGACTACAGAGGTAAAGAGGGAGTTTACCTGCTGGTGGTGAAGGAGACCAGACTACAGAGGGAGTTTACCTGCTGGTGGTGAAGGAGACCAGACTACAGAGGTAAAGAGGGAGTGTACCTGCTGGTGGTGAAGGAGACCAGACTACAGAGGTAAAGAGGGAGTTTACCTGCTGGTGGTGAAGGAGACCAGACTACAGAGGTAAAGAGGGAGTTTACCTGCTGGTGGTGAAGGAGACCCGACTACAGAGGTAAAGAAGGAGTTTACCTGCTGGTGGTGAAGGAGACCAGACTACAGAGGTAAAGAGGGAGTTTACCTGCTGTTGGTGAAGGAGACCAGACTACAGAGGGAGTTTACCTGCTGGTGGTGAAGGAGACCAGACTACAGAGGGAGTTTACCTGCTGGTGGTGAAGGAGACCAGACTACAGAGGGAGTTTACCTGCTAAAGGTGAAGGAGACCAGACTACAGAGGTAAAGAGGGAGTTTACCTGCTGGTGGTGAAGGAGACCAGACTACAGAGGGAGTTTACCTGCTGGTGGTGAAGGAGACCAGACTACAGAGGGAGTTTACCTGCTGGTGGTGAAGGAGACCAGACTACAGAGGTAAAGAGGGAGTTTACCTGCTGGTGGTGAAGGAGACCAGACTACAGAGGTAAAGAGGGAGTTTACCTGCTGGTGGTGAAGGAGACCAGACTACAGAGGTAAAGAGGGAGTTTACCTGCTGGTGGTGAAGGAGACCAGACTACAGAGGTAAAGAGGGAGTTTACCTGCTGGTGGTGAAGGAGACCAGACTACAGAGGGAGTTTACCTGCTGGTGGTGAAGGAGACCAGACTACAGAGGGAGTTTACCTGCTGGTGGTGAAGGAGACCAGATTACAGAGGTAAAGAGGGAGTATACCTGCTGGTGGTGAAGGAGACCAGACTACAGAGGTAAAGAGGGAGTTTACCTGCTGGTGGTGAAGGAGACCAGACTACAGAGGTAAAGAGAGAGTTTACCTGCTGGTGGTGAAGGAGACCAGACTACAGAGGTAAAGAGGGAGTTTACCTGCTGGTGGTGAAGGAGACCAGACTACAGAGGTAAAGAGGGAGTTTACCTGCTGGTGGTGAAGGAGACCAGACTACAGAGGTAAAGAGGGAGTTTACCTGCTGGTGGTGAAGGAGACCAGACTACAGAGGGAGTTTACCTGCTGGTGGTGAAGGAGACCAGACTACAGAGGTAAAGATGGACTTTACCTGCTGGTGGTGAAGGAGACCAGACTACAGAGGGAGTTTACCTGCTGGTGGTGAAGAAGACCAGACTACAGAGGTAAAGAGGGAGTTTACCTGCTGGTGGTGAAGGAGACCAGACTACAGAGGTAAAGAGGGAGTTTACCTGCTGGTGGTGAAGGAGACCAGACTACAGAGGTAAAGAGAGAGTTTACCTGCTGGTGGTGAAGGAGACCAGACTACAGAGGGAGTTTACCTGCTGGTGGTGAAGGAGACCAGACTACAGAGGTAAAGAGGGAGTTTACCTGCTGGTGGTGAAGGAGACCAGACTACAGAGGTAAAGAGGGAGTTTACCTGCTGGTGGTGAAGGAGACCAGACTACAGAGGGAGTTTACCTGCTGGTGGTGAAGGAGACCAGACTACAGAGGTAAAGAGGGAGTTTACCTGCTGGTGGTGAAGGAGACCAGACTACAGAGGGAGTTTACCTGCTGGTGGTGAAGGAGACCAGACTACAGAGGTAAAGAGGGAGTTTACCTGCTGGTGGTGAAGGAGACCAGACTACAGAGGTAAAGAGGGAGTGTACCTGCTGGTGGTGAAGGAGACCAGACTACAGAGGTAAAGAGGGAGTTTACCTGCTGGTGGTGAAGGAGACCAGACTACAGAGGTAAAGAGGGAGTTTACCTGCTGGTGGTGAAGGAGACCAGACTAGAGAGGGAGTTTACCTGCTGGTGGTGAAGGAGACCAGACTACAGAGGTAAAGAGGGAGTTTACCTGCTGGTGGTGAAGGAGACCAGACTACAGAGGTAAAGAGGGAGTTTACCTGCTGTTGGTGAAGGAGACCAGACTACAGAGGGAGTTTACCTGCTGGTGGTGAAGGAGACCAGACTACAGAGGGAGTTTACCTGCTGGTGGTGAAGGAGACCAGACTACAGAGGGAGTTTACCTGCTAAAGGTGAAGGAGACCAGACTACAGAGGTAAAGAGGGAGTTTACCTGCTGGTGGTGAAGGAGACCAGACTACAGAGGGAGTTTACCTGCTGGTGGTGAAGGAGACCAGACTACAGAGGTAAAGAGGGAGTATACCTGCTGGTGGTGAAGGAGACCAGACTACAGAGGTAAAGAGGGAGTTTACCTGCTGGTGGTGAAGGAGACCAGACTACAGAGGTAAAGAGGGAGTTTACCTGCTGGTGGTGAAGGAGACCAGACTACAGAGGTAAAGAGGGAGTTTACCTGCTGGTGGTGAAGGAGACCAGACTACAGAGGTAAAGAGGGAGTTTACCTGCTGGTGGTGAAGGAGACCAGACTACAGAGGGAGTTTACCTGCTGGTGGTGAAGGAGACCAGACTACAGAGGTAAAGATGGACTTTACCTGCTGGTGGTGAAGGAGACCAGACTACAGAGGGAGTTTACCTGCTGGTGGTGAAGGAGACCAGACTACAGAGGGAGTTTACCTGCTGGTGGTGAAGGAGACAAGACTACAGAGGGAGTTTACCTGCTGGTGGTGAAGGAGACCAGACTACAGAGGTAAAGAGAGAGTTTACCTGCTGGTGGTGAAGGAGACCAGACTACAGAGGTAAAGAGGGAGTTTACCTGCTGGTGGTGAAGGAGTCCAGACTACAGAGGTAAAGAGGGAGTTTACCTGCTTTTTGTGAAGGAGACCAGACTACAGAGGGAGTTTACCTGCTGGTGGTGAAGGAGACCAGACTACAGAGGTAAAGAGAGAGTTTACCTGCTGGTGGTGAAGGAGACCAGACTACAGAGGTAAAGAGGGAGTTTACCTGCTGGTGATGAAGGAGACCAGACTACAGAGGTAAAGAGGGAGTTTACCTGCTGGTGGTGAAGGAGACCAGACTACAGAGGGAGTTTACCTGCTGGTGGTGAAGGAGACCAGACTACAGAGGTAAAGAGGGAGTTTACCTGCTGGTGGTGAAGGAGACCAGACTACAGAGGTAAAGAGGGAGTTTACCTGCTGGTGGTGAAGGAGACCAGACTACAGAGGTAAAGAGGGAGTTTACCTGCTGGTGGTGAAGGAGACCAGACTACAGAGGTAAAGAGGGAGTTTACCTGCTGGTGGTGAAGGAGACCAGACTACAGAGGTAAAGAGGGAGTTTACCTGCTGGTGGTGAAGGAGACCAGACTACAGAGGTAAAGAGGGAGTTTACCTGCTGTTGGTGAAGGAGACCAGACTACAGAGGGAGTTTACCTGCTGGTGGTGAAGGAGACCAGACTACAGAGGGAGTTTACCTGCTAAAGGTAACGGAGACCAGACTACAGAGGTAAAGAGGGAGTTTACCTGCTGGTGGTGAAGGAGACCAGACTAC